>NC_028361.1:19204300-19216422 GCF_000741045.1 Vigna radiata var. radiata
GGGGGAGAAAGCACTTGAAGTGGATGAACTCTCCTTCTTGTCATTACCATGTTTGTCTTTGCAGGATGCCCAAGACCTGAGCAATGAAGCTACCGTAGTCCACAGTGAGCAAGAAGAGGAAGACAGATTTTTTGGCCAAAAATATGCAAGAAGAGAACAACCCACTTCGACTCTAGAGCAAGAAAAATTGTCTGATCAGGAGGTGAAAATCCCTGAAGATATCAATAAGGAGGAGGTAAGTATTACTGAGGATTTACCCATTGCATTGAGAAAGGGAAGAAGATCATGTGCTAAATATCCTATTTCTCAGTATGTTTGCACTAACAATCTCTCTGATAAGCACAAAAGTTTTATTGCTACCATTGATGCCACAGAAATACCTATCAATCCAGGAGGCCATGAAATTTGAACATTGGAATCAAGCTATGAAAGAAGAGATGAATGCATTAGAAAGAAATTCAACTTGGGAGATTGTTGATAAGCCAAGAGACAAGAAGGCAGTAGGGTGTAGATGGATATTCACAGTCAAACATAAGGCAGATGGGACAATAGAAAGATATAAAGCTAGATTGGTAGCAAAAGGATATACCCAGACATATGGGATTGATTATGAGGAGACATTTGCCCCAGTGGCAAAGATGAATACAGTTCGAGTTATTCTCGCTTTGGCTGCCCATTTTGGATGGGACTTGCACCAGCTGGATGTGAAGAATGCATTTCTTCATGGAGATCTAGATGAGGAAGTGTACATGGAGATTCCTCCAGGTTTTGAAGTGAAAAATGAAAGAAACAAGGTATGTCTCCTAAAGAAAGCATTGTATGGTCTTAAACAATCCCCCAGAGCATGGTTTGGAAGATTTACAAAAGCAATGGTTTCCTTGGGATACAGACAAAGCCAAGGAGATCATACTCTATTCATAAAGCACTCTTCTGCAGGTAAACTCACTTGTCTATGTGGATGATATGATTATTGCAGGAGATGATGAAATAGAAAAATTGGCATTAAAGGAAAAATTGGCAGCTCAATTTGAAATGAAAGACCTGGAAAAACTCAAATATTTTCTTGGAATAGAGGTTGCCTACACCAAGAACGGAATTTTCATCTCCCAAAGGAAATATGTACCAGATCTCCTCAAAGAAACAGGAAAGTTGGGATGTAGAACCGCAAATGTTCCTATAAAACAGAATCACATAATTGGAAGTGAAGAAAGTGCTCCTGTAGAGAAGACCCAATATCAGAGATTGGTGGGAAAATTGATTTATCTATCACACACAAGACCAGACATTGCTTATGCAGTTAGTGTAGTGAGTCAATTTATGCATGATCCAAGAGAGAGACATATGCATGCAGTTCACAAAATTCTCCAATGCTTGAAGTCAAGTCCAGGAAAGGGCCTATTATTCAAAAAGGAAGACACATTGAATATGAAGATATATACTGATGCTGACTATGCAGGTTCTATTACTGACAGAAAATCTACTTCTGGGTATTGTGTATTTCTTGGATATAGTTTGGTAACATGGAGAAGCAAAAAGCAAGATAGAGTATCCCATTCTAGTGCAGAAGCTGAATTTCAAGCCCTTGCTCAAGGAATGTGTGAAGGACTCTTGATAAAAATCATCTTGGATGATCTTAAAGTTAAAGTGGAGCACCCGGTGCAACTACACTGTGACAATAAGTCTGCTATGAGCATAGTCCATAATCCAGTACAACATGAGAGAACCAAACACATTGAAATTGACAGACATTTCATCAAAGATAATCTTGACAGAGGCTTTGTGATTACAACTCATGTTCCTACAGAACTTCAAATAGCAGATATTTTCAAAAAAGGGCTTCCTCCGGGTAGATTTCAAGATCTTGTAGGCAAGTTGGGAATGATTGATATTCATTTACCAACTTGAGAGGGAGTATTGTAATCTGGGATAATATCTGTAGAATCTTCCTATTTAGAGGAAATAGATACATAATATTTTATTTTATTTTATTTTTCCCTAGGTTTCCTAGTTTCCCTATTTCCCTTTTTAGGAGAACTAGATTATTACAAATAGAAAGTTTGAGAATGTATTTTTTATGATTTGAGAATAATAATAAGTCTCAGTTTCAACTCTAGTCTACAACTAAATCGTTTAATCATGGTCAATATATAGGAGATGGAAAGTTGTCTTAGTTATGGACTCTAGGGTTTGCCTCCATTACAACCTGTCAGAAAAATTGTTTTTGATATTATTCATACGGGATAAATAGATCAAAAATAGAATACAAAGACTTAATCTAATTTATGATGGAAATAACCTATCCCTACAATTCAGGATCAATGATCTTGTACAATAAATATAAAATATAATGTTAGCCTATTAATATCATCCAAATTATCCTCCTAGTTATGGAATGTAATTAAATCTCCTAATTCTGTAGTTAAAACTGTACAAGTGTGGCATAAATAAAGGGATTCTGACAAAGCTTCTAGCACCTTAATTGTATTCAGGATTAGCTCTAAATCACTTAGAGATTTGTCCTAGATGGTGCTTCTTGTAGATCTTACACCTAAAGGTGTCAAACAGGGTGGTGCATCTCTAGTTGATGGACCAAGTAGAAAAAGTGTGACTAATGAGGCCAACCCATATCCGAAATTGACTAAAATTTATAGGCCTAGCCTGACCCTATGGCAAACCAATCACTAATTATATGGTCAAATTTAAGAACATAAATGGAAGACAATTATCACCTTACAAACTAACTTCTAGACTTGAGTTTAGCTCGCACACAACTCCACAATAGTATTAGAGTCTATCTTAAGAATTATTGATGAGTGAATTGACTAAGATATGACCAAACTAAAGTAGATAATAGGGAGAAAATACTCATCTTACAATTCAATATTGAAAGATTGAGTTAAGTCATAACCAATATTATATAACTTCTCCATCCAAAATAACACTGTCTAACAATAACTCTTAGAATGTGAATTTTAAGTTTAACTTAACCTTACAAAACGAATTTGTAAGAAAAGGTTTGTATAATTTATATACTATAATTTAGTCATATCTGTTATAGCTAAAGAAAAATTGTAGCACTATTGAAACCAAATAACATTTGTAGAATTAATGGAAAACATTGCAATATTTAAAACTTGAAAAAGTAACTACCCACTAACAGTTTGATCCTAATTTTAATCCATCTATGCAAAGCATAATAAACAAAATAACTAATTTCTAAAAACAAGGAACGGAGTTTGACTCAATCAAATTAACAGTAACACACTCCTAAAGCATTTTCTTAACACTCCTCCTTGCTTTAGGAGTTGTAAGCACCAAGTCTGGACCTTAAAAATTCAAACTTGCAAGCAAACAATGGTTTAGTAAGAACATCTGCAACTTGATCTTCTGTTTTGCAGTAGATAAGTATCACATCTCCACATTTTTGTACTTCCCTTAGGAAGAATAGCTTGATGTTAAAGTGTTCCGTCTTTCCATGAAACATGGGATTATGAGAGATAGCAATTGCCGCATGCTTATCAATACGAATCTCTATGCTTTCCTTTTTTTTTTCCAGGTCAAGATCGAGTAAAAATTTTGTCAACCATGAAGCATGACTCACAATAGCAATTGTAGCAACAAACTCTGCTTCAGTCGTGGATTCGGCAGACTCAACTATCTCAACATCACCAGACTCGACATCACTTTTGTGGTTACTGTGGTAAGGCAATTTCTAAATGCTCCTTGTGATGGCCATTGGGATGTTGTGAAACGTATTCTTCGATAAATAAAAAAATGCTCTAGAATAAGGATTATTGTATCAAGACAAAGGTAGTACTAAGATCACTTATTACATTGATGCAGATTGGGCAGGATCACCATTAGAAAGAAGATCCACTTCGAGGTACTATGTTCTTATCATAGGAAACCTTTATCTCATGGAGAAGCAAGAAGCAAAATATAGTTACCAGATCTAGTGTAGAAGCAGAATATCATGCTATGGCAGCAACCACTTGTGAGAGTACGTGGCTTAGGCAACTACTACTACAACTAAAAATAGGTAACATCCATGAAACAAAGCTTATTTGTGACAATCAAGTTGCACTTCACATTGCATCAAATCTAGTCTTCCATGAAAGAACCAAACATATTGAAATCAATTGTCATTTTGTTATAGAAAAGGTGTCCTCTGGACAAATCACTACTGATTTTGTCAACTCTAGCAATCATTTGACTAACATATTCACCAAGTCCCTTAGAGGCTCTTAGATTGAGTACATTTGTAACAAGCTTGGTGCATATGACAGATATGCTCCAGCTTGAGGAAGAGTGTTAGAATGTCTTGAGATTGAAACTGTAAAAATATTTCTAGAGGGCTTCAAAGATCCCTCTCACTCTCATTCTATATATAAGAACTGATACAATAATAATAAATAGGGTAAATATTCTAACAATAATAAATAGGGTAAATACTCTAGCAATGATAAATAAGATAAATATTCTACCAGAATGTAATAAACTATTATAAATTTGTAGGAAATTAACCATTACATGATCTAGGAAATTAGGATGATTGATTCCTAATTATTAGGTGTTTTTATTATAATTGATTTTGTAAAATAGTAATACATGTTGTGTGGTCTACATTAGACATACAATACATTCAGAACATATACAATTCTATAAAATTAATGCTAATAAGTAAACGGGTCATATAGAAGTTTCCAATACAACTACTTACTACCTATATTTGGTACCTACTCTAACAATACTAAATGGAGCACAAAGTAGTAGTCTCTCGACTGTTAGCCTATGCGCTAACAATGGTCTCTCACCCATTTATATCAAAAAGGAATTGTGCTAAAGTAGCAGTCTCTCGGTTCCTACCATGTCATAAGCTTTTATGCTAAGTCATCAGTTTGTCCAAACTTAACTCACCCATAATCGGACAATTCTTAGGTTCTTCACCTTGAAGGCTTAAGCCTAGGTGGCTGTGGTCTGTCCCTTTAGGGCAAGAAATCTAATATATTTTTGTTCCAAAAATTGGGCTCGAGGCCCACTTAGGGGAATAAACCCCTAATTTTATTCCTCCTTATTGTGCAGACCAATTACCCCTCTAGCCCATATAATAATTGTTTCTAGGCCTATAAAGGTAACTCTTCACTAACACTAAGGGGGGACATTGAATGTTTCTAGCTTAAGCATTTTTCAGTTTTTTGCTAGAACAAAAGGAAACAATTCTGCAGGATGAAACCAAAATTTGGCTCCATCATGTACTCTATTCTTTCTCATCTGCAAAACATGCAATAGATATGGCAACATAATTTGAATAACAAACCTGCTGCCATGTTTGTATAGCAAGGCTTCTTTTATCACTTCGACCACTCAATGCTTCACGAAGAACAGAAGGGAAGTGATGTAGTGTTTTCTCCGACCACGTATGATGGCTAGTTGCCATAATTTGTTCCAACATATTTTGTAGGTAAAGGAGGTGTTCAGCATCAGCAATTCCACGAGTTTTAATTAGGATAGCAAGAGTTATAACAGTCACTCGATTCAAAGTTTCAGTGAAGTCTGTCGGGCCCTGCAAATAGTCCAGGAAATAAAACAAGTTTTGTTTAGCTCCGGGTGACTACTAGTACTTGACAAAAGAATAAAGAATACAGTTTTCAGCTTTGAGACAAAAAAGCAAGTACCTTTCCTTCCCTTTTAACCAAGAAAAAGTCACGCAACGAGAAAATAAGATTCAGGCACAGGTTTTCAGCTAATCTGAATACTCGATGATCTCCTCGTTTTCCTTTTATAGCCGAAATTATCTTTGTAACATCATACATTAGGGCTTTGCTTTTTCCCTGGTATCTACAAATGGAAATTTATATTTATCAGTGAAAACTTAGGTGGCAGCAGTTACTGCAGATGGCTATTATTTATTATGTTATGTTGTATTATGTTGAAATTCTGATTTGAGTCAGATGAAAATCTGATCAGATATTTGCAATTATGATACATTTTATTTTATGGCATATCATATATAACGTTTATAGGAACAAAATCCCTACAAATGCTTGTATTTATTGAAATGACCCTACATAAATCAAAGGCTGTGATGTAGTTCAAAAACATGGTTCTTAGCACCTGTTTCCCCTCATTGAACAGTAGTTAGTTATACTATTACCAGCTATGGTTCTGCTATCTGCTCCGGTCTGCGATGCAGCGCGCTAACCTCTATATAAATGCAACTCTACTCCCAGACTACACTTAGAATACAAATTACACATTTTTTCTCAATTCTCTCTTTCTTCCAAGATTTGTCAAACTCAAAATATTACGTAAACTCATGAAAGATTCCTAAACTCGAACTATAAACTCATAAAAATTTACTTTATATAAAAATATTTTAAAATATTTGTAAATAACATAATAATTTAATATTTATAATGTTCTAAATAATTTTTTTATTTTTTACAGTATTATAATTATTAGTTTATCATATTATATATTTTTAAATATTTTTCTCTAATATTATTATTCTTTTATCCTAATTTTTATTTATTATAGTTTATACTTCACAAAAAAAAAAGTTGTTGAACTTAAATGCTGTCCAAAAAGTTCAGCATAGTAAAGGAGAGGCCCAATGGTCTAAAACAATAAAAAGTTATTAAACTGAAAAAGTTAAAACCCTAAAATGTTTGTGCCGCTGACCTCAAAACTGAGGTGGAGAGAAAACTGAAAATAGTAAGATATGCCAAAGCGTGGAGAAGAATCAAAAACAAAAACACAAAGATGGAGCATAGTAGAGAAGATATAGGAGAAATTTGTTGGTGCAATAGGCGAATCAACATCAAAACCCAAAGCAGCCACATTGTTGCAAGAGAGAGCCAATGAACCATGAGATCATTCCCTAGATGCATTCTGCATATATATTGACCTAAAAACAAACAAAGTCAATGGCCTTTCTAGCTAATTTCTAATGTCCAATTGAGCTTCCTGAATCGCCCCTAAATTTGCGATTTCACGCAAGTTTAACCAAGTTTGCTCAAGTTTACATGAACCTATCAAAAAACAATTCTACATGCGAGTTAATTCGCTTTAGGGGGTGTGAGAACGTAAACTCAGACAAGTTTACGAATTGACTCGCGATTTTGATAATCATCCTTCCCTCGAATTCTCCCAACCATGGTTTTCTCACACTCTGAAACATAATTTTAATGCTGGTTCCATTAAAAATAAATGATATTTGCACATCTATGTTGAGTTCTGGGATAAATTTTGGGGTAAAGGCCTAGATGAGACCATAAAGCATAATTTAATTCTAAAATGAGTTTAAAACTTCAAAAAGTTAGAAACGAAAAAAAAAAAACAAAGAAAAAAAGTCCATACAGTGAAAATAAAAATTTTACAGAAGAAAATAAATTCTGTGACTTAAATGAGAAAATAGTCTACACATGGTCAGTCTAAAACAATTTTGCACTTACACAATCACAACAACCAGAACCTTGTATCGTGTGCTAACTTTCACAATTACCTTAAAAATTATACCAACAGCTATTTCTGGTTGGTTTTACACTGACAGAACACGGTATTAAACTCTAGATATAATCACCTGTAAAGTGGAAGTAGTCGGTAGTTCAATATCTCAAGCACTAAAAGTGTTACCCCAGGTTTGCTCAACAAAGAAGGATTTCTTTGAACCAGATGCTGTAATAAATCACAATTTTTTAGAGATAATTATTGTATGAGTTAGCAAGAACAAAAAAGGTTAAATAAATAAAGAATACAAATGAGCAGCAAAAATGACTAAAAAACATCATGAAGCCAGGAAAAGGATAAGAATTAGGGAACGCTAGATTCTATATGAACAAGTAAAGGTGACAAACACAACTCTATATTGCACTTTTTTAGACTTTTAGTACTCATTCTTGTTTTTCACCAAAGTAATTTAACATTACAGATTCACAGTAACAAGCTAGATCACCTACTTCTTTTGTCCATATGACTTCTTTTCAAGATAAAGATAAAAAAAAGCAACCCGACGACTTCCAGAAAGTAAAGTTCTGCTACAGGACTAACTCATTTAACATCCAATTTCCCATTTCAACAAATGATAAAGTAGAATTAGTTCCATCTAACATTTATTAAATTCAAAAAATAACACATTTTTATGTACAAAAAACCAAACAATAAAGAAAAAACAAAATGTTATCATCATAGGGGAAAGAATATTACATTGAAATGCGAACGGAAGAGTGAATGAGGTGCTAAGAGCAGCAATCTGGTATAAGTTTCAACCATTGCAATGCTGGGTATAACCTGCAGTATGACGTAAAAATATCAGACTATAGTTATCCTCTAACCTTTAAGAAGATGCACTAGCTAGAGCTGTCAAAACAGATAACCCGACTCGATCTGGCCCGGTCCATCACGGGTTGGTCACTTAGTGAGTTAATCCAACCCGGCTCGTTTATTAGCGAGCCAGAAAAATTCGAACCCGGCCCGACCCACCACAATTTGGTGAGTAAACGCATTGACTCACTGGTCCACTTAATTACAATTTTTTCTTAAATAAAAAAAATTATAAAATTCCTATAATTCAAACCTAAATAAATTTCATCCCCAAATTTCACTTCCAACTTGGATATTTAATTAATTTTGAAAATAGAGAACCTAAATAATTTTTTCAAGCAAAAAATAATAATAAATATTTTTTTTATAAAATTAAAATTAAATTTTAATAAAATAAAATTAGGTAGGTGGGTTGGTGGGCCAACCCGGCCCACCACGGGTTCAACCCACATGAGCCAGGTTTAAATGAACCGGGTTAAAATCTGTCCCGCATAAAAAAATACAATTTTTTCAAACCCAATCCAGTTCAAACTTGTGGTGGGCCGGATTGGCCCGCGGATTGTAACCCATTTTGACAGCTCTAACTAGCATTATTCATCACCAGTTCTTTGAAGAAGAAATCCTTACTAAAAAAAATAACAACCAGGCCTTTCTCAATGGTCGTACAGATTGTACTATTAAAAACCACTTTCTCCTTTGCTTTTTTGCTTAGCAGAAGTTCTCAGTAGGAGCATTGATAAATTACACAGGGATGGTTTGTTCTTAGTGGGTATAATTTTGCTAAACACTCCCTTTATGTAGATTACATCATGATTTATTGTAGAGGTAATATCGGCAATTTGAGGAATCTTATGGCTGTATTGCAAAGATAAGAAGAGCCAAGTGGCCAAAAGATAAATAAATCAAAATCAAAATTCTATTCTGGTCCTACCCCTACTACTGCAAGAGGTAGAATTATTGATCTGTTAGGTTTCTCTTCAAGTACACTCTATTGTTACATCTTGGTGTGCCTATTTTCAGAGGAAAACCAAAAAAAAAGTCATTTCATGCCTATTGCTGATAGAATGGAAAGATTATTTGCTTTCTTTCATGGATGGAGTTATGTTTGTGAAATTAGAGGTACAAAGTATGCTGTTCTATACTTTGCAGTTTTTTTTTTTCTCAGGTTTAATTGTGACGCAAGCAACTGATCTCTAGTAAATGGTTCATTTAGAAGTACCTAAAGCCGTTAAAATTATTTGGACAACTATGGGCAAGCCATTTTTTTAACGAGGACTAGGGATTAGATTGGATAATGACACTAGTACAACACTCATACAATATATATCATACACTGCTGAAGTGTCCGATCTAAACAAAATGTTTTCTGGGTCATTGACACACGTTCAACAAGGCACCTACACAATGCTAATGAGGGCAGACACTACTTTTTCTGAATGTTAGTATTAGATTTTGAGGAGAGAAGTAAACATAAACATACCAAAATTGATAAAAGATCTGGTTTATGCAACACTTGTTAATGTACAGAATCATAAGTCTTATTAAGAGACTACGATGTTGTCCTAACAGCTTATTTTCTTATTAAGAGAATGTTGTCTTCTTCTGTTAATAATAAGGTTCCTAAACCCTCATCTACCGATCCATCATTGGGACGACATTATCCTAACTGATTGTTTTCTCATGTGTGAGATCCTATAAATTATAATAACCAGGAAAATATACAAATATGGTTAAATATTTTAAGTAATTTGTTATTTATAACTTTAAAAATTTATTAGAATGTGATAAGAGATAATGGAATACTTTAGTGATATGTATAGTTAAAATAAGGTTTAATAGGTTCAAAGATCCCTATTTTTGCGTGTTTGTTTCAATTAAGTCCTCTTATTTTGAAAGTGTTCAATTGAATCCCTAATTTGATAAAATTGATTCAATAATATCCTTTCTGTTAAATGGAATAAACGGTGTTAACTTTCTAGAAACGTGACATGTTGAGCTGTTCTTTGACCAAGACGTGGCACATAGTAAAAAATAATGATATGGATTTATTTGATTTTAAGTTTAAAAAAAATTTAAAAATAAGCTGACAATCGCTCTGCTGTGGAACAGGAAGACTCCGGCACTTTGAGCTCTTTCATGACGACGGCGATGGCACTGACCTCCAACCCTAATCGATTTTCTGGCTTCCGCCCTTTCTCGTCTTGCCTCTCACGCCACCCCCGGCTTCGTCCTCCTCACCACCAGTAGCAGTAGAAACCTTGTTCATCTGCTGGAACCCAAACCCCAAACCGTTGTTATTCCCTACACGAGCCAGATCCATGAAAACGCTGTCGTTTGGCTTCGCATCTTCTCTAACAACACCAGCCCTGACCAGAAACTCCTCCAAAGTCATCTCTCCCAGACTGGGTTGTCTCGGCGTCTGTGCAAGATTGGGCCCGCCGTGCCCACCGTAATCCTTCGAAATTTCCTTCCAAACCTCATCCACTCTCTTCTGGCTCAGAGTCCGCGGCAGCGTCAGCGACCCCTGCCCACCGGCCTCCCTCCTCCGTCGCCACCAGCTTCATTTTCGAAGCTCTTGAAATTCATATCGAAATCATGAACAACGAAACACAATCCCAACCTGATATAGAAACAACTCCACTGGGACAATTCCAGAAAATTTTGGCCGATTTTCAGCACTTGAAAACCTAATAGTTTAGAAGCCATAAAGTTAAGCTCGATGGATTTTTCTGAAAACCTGCTTTCTGGAAGAATTCCATCTGGTCTTTTTATTGTTGGAGGAGAGAAAGCTTTTATTGGAAACAAGGGGCTGTGTTTCGAGGGAAACCTAAAACCTTCCCTGAATTTTGATCTGAAGATTTGTGCCAAAATTCATGATCAACCAAGGGTTCTTGCTAATAAATTTGTCTTTATCTTTCTAATTCCTTCTACCTTTGTTGTTATTTTAACTGCAAAGATGGAAATTTTGGGGAAAATTAGGCATAGAAAAATTAGTCTGAGAAAATTAGCTGCAGAGTCACGGTGACGAAGATGAAGATTATGGAGAAGACAAAGAAAAAGGTGTCGGCGTGTCTTTTTTTTATGTTATCTAGTCAGCAAACAAGACTCTGCGTGATCATTAAGAATTGTATAGTCAGCGTGACACTTGGCTAAAAAGTTAACGCCGTTTACTAAGATTAACGGCAAGGACATTATTAGTTCAATTTTACTTAAATAGGGACCTAATTGAACACTTATAAAATAGGAGGACCTAATTGAAACAAACTCACATAAACAGGGACTTCCGAACCTATTAAACCTTAAAATAATAATTAATGGAATATTTTAAAATATAAAATATAAAATATTATATATAAGTAAGCTTAATATTATAGCATAATATATAAATATATACACACACACATATATATATACATATATATATATATATATATAAGAGTTGGTTGATGATCCACCATTGCCAATCCCAATTCTAGTTCTAGTTCCCTCCCAACTTAGATGAAGAAGAGAAAGTGGAGCACGTTGGGTTAAGATGGAGATGGCTGGAGATGACGAGAAAGGAAAAAGATCAAAAATAAGAAAGAAAATAGAAAAGCGGAAAAAAAGAACAACACATCCAAAAGCAAATGGTTGAGGACTGAATCCAAACATTTCTTATGATTGAGGATCTAACAAGATCAAAGTTTTAAGAAAGAATTAAAACCACAATCACATTATAATTTAAAATCAAAATCGTACTTAAGCCATATATATATATATATGTATATATATACATATATATATATATATGTATATATATA
>NC_028361.1:19216677-19222822 GCF_000741045.1 Vigna radiata var. radiata
TATATATATATATATATATATGAGTTGGTTGGTCCACCATGGCTAATCCCAATTCTAGTTCCCTCCCAACTCCCTCCTAGATTTTTCCATCGGCTATTGTTGAAAAATTGGATGATTCCAATTATCTCCACTAGAAGCAATAGGTTGAACCTGTTATTAAGGCCCATAACCTTCGTTGGTTTGTTGCTAATCCCATTATTCCTCCACAATTTCTTTCCAAACTAGATCGTGATTCCAAAACTGTCAAGATAGGCACCCAGATTTATTTAAAATTGTAAAGATTTCCAAGAGAGGTTCTTGGATGATCACCTAGAAAAACTAGACAACTTTATTAACAATGAAACAATCACACTAATCTAAATTGTTACACTAGCCCTGGTCTTTCGAGACGACCTGATAGACAGTGGTTAGTTTACAAAGACAGTTAGGAGAGGGGCGAGTAAGGGCTGTATAAATAGCCTCTATTTAGTTGAGGCAAGGGTTGTTGACTGTTGATGTATAAAACAGGTTCTTGGAACCTTGTGAGGGAGGTTATGCTCCAAGGATATACTTTGTACAGACCCATGGGATTGACTATGACGAGACATTTGCTCCAGTGGCAAAGATGAATACAGTTCGAGTTATTCTTGCTTTGGCTGCTTATTTTGGATGGGACTTGCATCGGTTGGATGTAAAGAATGTCTTTCTTCACAGAGATCTGGAAGAGGAAGTGTGCATAGAGATTGCCCCAAGTTTTGAAGTGAAAAATGAACGAAACAAGGTTTGTCTCCTAAAGAAAGCGTTGTATGGTGTTAAGCAACCCCCTAGAGCATGGTTTGGAAGATTTACAAAAGCAATGATTTCCTTAGGATAAAGACAAATCCAAGGAGACCATACTTTGCTCATAAAACACTCATCTATAGATAAACTCACCCTATTGCTTGTCTATGTGGATGACATGATTATTGCAGGAGATGATGAAACAGAAAAATTGGCATTAAAAGAAAAACTAACAGCTCAATTTGAAATGAAAGACCTAGGAAAACTTAAATACTTTCTTGGAATAGTGGTTGCTTACTCCAAGAATGGAATCTTCATCTCCCAAAGGAAATATGTACTTGATCTCCTCAAAGAAACAGGAAAACTAGGATGTCGAACTTCAACGGTTCCAATAGAATAGAATTACAGAATTGGAAGTGAAGAAAGTGCTCCTATAGAGAAGATCAAATATCAAAGATTGGTATGAAAACTAATTTATCTATCACACGCAAGACCAGACATTGCTTATGCAATTAGTTTAGTAAGTCAATTCAAGCATGATCCAAGAAATAGACACATGCAAGCAGTTGATAAAATTCTCCAATACTTGAAATCAAGTCCAAGGAAAGGGTTGTTGTTTAAAAGGGAAGACACGTTAAGTATGAAAATATATACTGATGCTGACTATGCAAGTTCTACTACTGATAAAAAATCTACTTCTGAGTATTGTATGTTTCTTGGAAGTATGGTAACGTGGAGGAGCAAAATGCAAGATAGTGTCTCACTTTAGTGCAGAAGCTGAATTTCGAGTCCTTGCTTAAGGAATGTGTGAAGGACTTTGGATGAAAATCATTTTGGATGATCTTAAAACTAAGATGGACAATCCTGTGCAACTATACTGTGACAATGGGTCTGCCATAAGCATTGCTCATAATCCAGTACAACATAACAGGACAAAAACACATTGAGATTGACAAACATTTTATCAAGGATAATCTAGGCAGAGATTTTATGATTACAACTCATGTTCCAACCGGTCTTCAGATAGCATATATTTTTACAAAAGGGCTACCTCAAGGAAGATTTCAAGATCTTGTAAACAAGTTACGAATGATTGATATTCATTTACCAACTTGAGGGGGGTGTTGTAATTAGAGAAAAAAACTTACTAAGTATTTTTCTATAATTATTTAGGTATGAGGTGCCTAACATAGGAGGTGCCTAACTTTCACTCCTATAAATACATTAGTATGTTGTAATAACAAGTAAGAAATAATAGTTGTACATGTTTTTCCACAAAAAGGTATGGAGCAAAACAATTATATTGGTAAAGGAATCTTACTTAACATGAGAGAGAGAGAGAGAGTTTGATAACCTGCCCAGAAAATAGAGAATCTTCCATTTGATATGACAACTTCACGCACAAGTTTATTGAAAATCCAGCTAACAATGACATGGGCAGTGGGCTCACTTCTCGTGTAGCCATTAATCTCTCAGCAGTCTGCAAATTTGTTCCTGGCAGTAAGTCAGCAACTCCGGCAGAATTTAACCAATTCATTACTGTTTCACAAGCAGGTTGTGCCATTGTGTAGGTCACAACCCAAAACATCCCTATCGAGCGTTCATCCATATTCATATAATCCATCATTCTGTCCCCTAAAATTCAAGTGTATGTTATAATAATGCAACCAAAAAAACACTACAGTGATCATTTAACTAAAACAGAACATTTCAGAAAACTGTCAAATATTATAAAAAGTATAGAACTATTGGAAATAGGAGCATTTACTTATTCTTGACTACACTGTAATTAGTTGTAACCAGGTAATTAGTTATGTGGTTGTGGGTAAGGGCATAATAAATAGAACCTCACTTGTAGTTGATGATTTTACTCCTTTTGCGGATAGTTTTGTTTACAATGGCGTTTTTTATTGTTGTAACTGTTGTAAAATAATAAAACTGCTTCCAGCTACTGTCTTTGTAACAGTGTAGGTGTTTGTGTTAGGACTTTTGTTTGTTGATTCCTTACATCTTTAAAATAGAACCGATTTATAATCCTTATCAGCGTTATTATTTTAAATAGATCACTCCGGAATAGCATATTCAATTGATTCAATTCAAACCATATACATCAGCCTCTATATATAGAGAATTTTAACCTTATCTAAAGGAGGTTAAGGCTTTAATTTTGCAGAAACGTCTATGTTTAAGTTCTGACTATGCCCCTGAAGCTGTCAAACATCCAAAATTATAGCTGCAATTTTCTAGTAACCGTCAAAGTTTTCAGCATAGAAATTAACCAAATTTAAGAGGTATCATAAATGGTCTGACTATGGCACTATGTAATCAACTATTTTCCAAATCCCTTAAAGAGAATGGCATTATTAAGGAGATAACTCGTGGTGACACCCCCCAACGAAATGGGCCCTGGAGTAAGAACGACAATCTAGTTTGAGCTTCTAGAGCTGTGCTCTTCGGAATGAAAGTTCCTTAAGCTTGTTTAGAAGTTGTCTTGACTACCACATATCTTATAATCACTTTACCTAGATGTGTCTTAAATGGTATTGTTCTTGTACAATATGACATCCTTTCATTCTTCCCCTATCGCCTCAAGTCTTGAAATTAGTGTATTTTGGGTATTGCCTTTGTCCACTCTCAATCAAAACTGCGGAAAGTTAGACCCACAAACTATCAAATGTGCTTTTATAGCTTATCCCCCAAATAAAAAGGTGTATGAAATGCCCCAAGGTCTTAAAATCTGGTTGTGAAAGAGGAGAATCAAACACTTACTTGAGAATTAAACTGTAAAATAATTCTAGAGGGCTTGATTGATCCCTCTCATAATCTTCTATTTATAATAATAAATTGATACAAGAGTACATGATAATTAGAGTAACCTAGACACAATATAATCATGATAATTAGAGTAACCTAGACACAATATAATCATGATAATTAGAGTAACCTAGACACAATATAATCATGATAATTAGAGTAACCCTAGACACAATATAATCATGATAAATAGGATAAATATCCTAACACTCCCCCTCACGCTGGAGCATACAAATTGTATGTACCAAGCTTGGAACAAATAAACTCAATCCGAGGACCCCTTAATGATTTAGTCAATACATCTGCGAGTTGATCGTTTGACCCAATAAACTCAGTACATATTTCTTTAGTCAACAACTTTTCACAAACAAAATGACAATATATTTCTATATGTTTAGTCCTCTCGTGAAACACTGGATTTGATGCAATGTGGAGTGCAGCTTGATTGTCGCAATACATCTTCATAGTATGGATGTCACAGAATTTAAACTCTTGAAGGAATTGTTTCACCCATATAAGTTCACATGTTAGTGACGTCATTGTCCTATACTCGGCTTCAGCGGTTGATCGAGCTATTACATTTTGTTTCTTACTTTTCCATGAAATAATGTTTCCTCCCAGAAAAACACAGTACCTGTAGTAGACCGTCTATCATACCCAATCTGCATCACAATACCCAGAGACTTGAATGCTTCCTTTATCTTCATATAACAGTCCTTGCCCGGGAGCCTTTTTGACATACATTAGAATGCGAATGAGAGCATTCCAGTGGTCAACACATGAGGCCTGCATGAACTGACTAACCACTCCAACTGCAAAGGATAGATCTGGCCTTGTAATAGTGAGATAAATCAGTTTTCCAACCAGTCTCCTATACCTCTCTGGATCAGAGAATAATTCACCTTCTTCTATCTTTAATTTCTGGTTTGGGTCCATGGGACTGTCTACCGGTCTGCAATCAATCATGTCTGTTTCTTGTAATATATCAAGAGCATACTTCCTTTGGGAGATCACAACTCCATCTTTTGATTGCGCTACTTCAATGCCTAAGAAGTATTTGAGACTTCCAAGATCCTTGGTTTGAGAATGTCTACACAAGTACTCTTTCAGTTGAGATATTCCACCAACATCATTTCCTGTAATGACAATATCATCAACATATACTATTAAGTAAACACATTTCCCAAGAGAAGAATGACAGTAAAAAACCGAATGGTCTGCTTCACTGCGTTTTAGCCCAAATTTTTGAACAATGGAGCTAAACTTTCCAAACCAAGCACGTGGTGATTGCTTGAGGCTATATAGAGATTGATGCAGTTTGCATACCATACCAGACTCCCCTTGAGCAACAAACCCAAGAGGTTGCTCCATATAAACTTCTTCCTCAAGATCACCATGTAGGAAGGCATTCTTGATATCCAATTGATGAAGTGGCCAGTGACAAATGGCTGCCATGGCAAAGAAGAGGCGAATAGTAGTCATTTTGGCGACAGGAGAGAAAGTGTCACAATAATCAAGACCATAAACCTGAGTGTAACCTTTTCCAACAAGCCGAGCTTTGAGCCGATCAATTTCACCATCAAGGCCGACTTTAACTGCATACACCCATCAGAAACCAACTGCCTTTTTGCCCGGGGGAAGGGGCACCAGCTCCCAAGTATTACTGTGGTCAAGAGCTTGCATTTCCACAATAAAGTTATAAATGGGATTGGGGTTTCGAGTGGAACGAGTACCTTTTCTGAGGGCAATTGGCCATGCTGAATCATTTGCACCAGGAGACGTGGGAGGAGGTGACGAGGGAGAAGAATCTGAAGCAGGAGATTCACCATTGTCTTGGGGAGGTGGACTATCCATTGGGGCCCTGTGTGAGATGATCTCAATATGTGGAGAACCGGGTGCAGGAGGATGGTGATCAACACTTGGAATGACAGAGACAGTAGAGCTATTTGACTCAACCATCGGAATAGGAAGGACTTGTTGGAGGATAGAAACATCTTGAATAGATCGAGAGAAGTAAGGAGTCTGTTCAAAGAAAATGACATTAGCAGACATGTAATACTTCTTAGTTTCAGGAGAGTAACACCGATATCCTTTTTGAAGTCGGGAATAGCCTAAGAAGACACATTTGAGAGCGCGAGCAGAGAGTTTGTCTAGACCTGGAGACATGTCATGAACAAAACATACACAACCAAACACTCGGGGAGATGTATGAAAGAGAGGATCATTAGGAAACAAAATGGAGAAAGGGACTTTATTATCAAGAGAGGAGGAGGGCATCCTATTAATNAGNTAANATGCANTTAAGATGNCATNTCCCCAGTGATAGACAGGAATATGGGCACCGAGCAAAAGGGTACGAGTAGTTTCAACCAAGTGTCTATTTTTTCGTTCTGCTATACCATTTTGCTGTGGTGTATGAGGACAAGTAGACTGATGTAAGATACCATGGGAACTCAAGATGGCAGAAAANGGGGATGAAAAATACTCTTTTGCATTATCACTTCTTAATATTTTGATTACTTGACCAAATTGATTCTTGATTTCATTCAAAAAAGATGTAAAGATAGCTAAC
>NC_028361.1:19224762-19232961 GCF_000741045.1 Vigna radiata var. radiata
TAACCTAGACACAATATAATCATGATAATTAGAATAACCTAGACACAATATAATCATGATAATTAGAGTAACCTAGACACAATATAATCATGATAATTAGAGTAATCTAGACACAATATAATCATGATAATTAGAGTAACCCTAGACACAATATAATCATGATAAATAGGATAAATATCCTAACACACTTAATCAAGTATCTCACATTATTCAACATGCAACTTATTCATCCCATTATAGTCAATCCTCATCATAGCACAGTACTTGAGAATTGATGTCTCAACAGCTTTCATGGTATTATGAACAGATGTAAAATCAGATTAGTGACTAAAGGTTTTCATCAACTTCCTAGATTTGGCTTTGTTGAAACCTCAACTCCAGTTATTAAACCTGTTACAATCAAATTCATGCTCACCCTTGCTCTAACTAATTATTGGGCTTTGCATCAACTTGACATTAAGAATGCTTTTTGAAAGGACTGTCTATTTACAGCAACCTTCAGGATTTGAGGCTCTCTGGACTTAAACAAGCTCCAAGGTAGCAGTTTCACAAATTACAGAACACACTTCTAAATTCAGTTTGTATATCATGTTAACCTGAGTTTGTCTACCTTTTCTTAATCAAAAGAAAACAATGACATTGCATTACAATAGAGGTTGCAATCCTACCCAGGTTAGCACTACAACCAGTACCTATCATAGGCAGCATGTGGGAAACCAAACCAAAACCCACCAAGAGAATCTAAAATGCAGCAGACGACATCTATCTCTACAAAATTCAAATACAGTAAGTAATCATCTCATTCTGTCGATGATATTTTAATTACAGGCATTAGCCTCATCTTTCTCAAACGAAGGCAACTTCATTATTTTCAGGGTGTTGAAGTCAGACACCATCTCACTACATCAATTCTACTTACTCAAAGAAACTACACCTTCTCCTGTGATGTTTATGTCTAAATACTTCAAAAATGTTTTAAAAAAGTCAATACATGACCTCTTGAGTTTCATTGGGTTGCTATTAAGAGAATTCATAGGTAACTTAAGGGAACCCTCTATAATGGACTTGATATTTAACATGCTGCTTCTGGTCAACCTTATACCTTTCAAGCCTCCTATGATGCTAACGAGGAGTCTTACTCAAGTTACTGACGAATTTCGATGGGTACAAACACTTCTAACAGAACTTCAAGTTCTTTTTTCAACTTATATTATTTACTCTGACAACCAAAGTACAGTTTCTCTTTCACAATCCATTTTTTCATGCTTACACAAAAACAAATGGAGAGAAATCTGTTTGCTCAAGAAAAGGCTTTTGCTAAACAACTTCTTGTTCAGCATATTCCTGTTCAATATCAATAACTGATGTTCTACCAAACCTCTCTCTATTTGACTTTTGTTTCTTAGAACAAACTCAAAAGTGAATGGGCTTTCATGTTAGCTCAACGACCTTGAGTTCATGGGAGTGGTGAATATTGTAGAGTTCGTTCGTAAAAGGTAGCTTTTCTTCAAAACAAATTAACACTGAGGCAGCGTGTTAAAACTAACACTAAGCTAGTTAGTGTATTCTTTCAGTCTGGTGTGATATTACAAATGTCCATTGACAGCCCTCTCTTCACATCAGATCTATAAATAGATCCAGTTAAAGATATGATTTGATTATGTCAGAAATATTATTTGGTTATGTAAGATATATGGTCTGATTACATTAATACGGAGATATGATAAGATTTGAAACTAAATCACATTGTTATATATTATTTTGATCCTTACGATCGTTTATCCTTACTAATAAGAATACTTGTGTGTACACAAGAGACGAAATTCATTATATTCCTCCTCGATTTCTTTCTTCTCAACAAGGTACCAGTGTTATTGACAAAATGGCTACAGCAGATTTCGGTGGCAAACTTTCTGCCGGCCACCACAGCATGGTGTGGCAAATCAGGTTTTGCATGGCAGCTCAAAGCAGCAGAGTGGAGTGTCGCGAGGTGGTGGTTTGAAGCAGTCCTGGCAGAAATTGTGAACCGTTAGCATTGGTCTAGATAATATGTGTTAAAGGAATTTTGGGACCTTGTATGAATGGATTAACCCTTCCGTACAGTAAGGAAGAAAAAGTCTTGGGTCAGTGTGATCAACTCAATTTGAGGCACTGAAAACCCAGGTTTTTTTCTCTTTTGTTTCTATTTTCAGGCTAATGCATATCAGGTCAGCCCAACACTCATGAAACAAAGGGTTGAGCCATACAACCCAACCCCAACCCCAACCCAAAAAACTACATCAGAAAATAAACCAAACGCACCCCATCTCAGCTTGAAGCATCCCACTGACAACTTCATCTGCTTCACACACTCTACAATGCCACAGCTTTCTCTGGTTCCAGCACTGCAGTCCCGTTACAGCACGGTCACAGTCCCACCACGTTCTCCTGCTGTCCTGCCATCATCGCCACAGCCACCTCTAGTTCCATTACAAGTCCTCTTTTATTTTTTTATTTTTCTTTCTATTTCCATTGTTCACCACCATCCACCCTCCCTAATTTATTTTTCTCTTTTTTTACACTAAAATTATTCACTAATATCTGAAACATTTGATCACCTATTTTCTAGCAACCCAAATCGACACTGAACAAAGCAATTCAAGAACATCCAACAGATAATTAACAATTTAGGAAATCTATCTCATGTTTTGTCGCTAAATTAAATCTTGAACCTGACTTTATCAGTGTTTTCAGCTCATTTTACTGCTATTTAAATTTCTAGATGTTATATACCATTAATTATAAGGTTGTCTTGTCTTCCACTATTTCTGAATCATAATTATACTTTTGCATTTTTTTAATTATTTATATGTATATTATTGTATTTTTTTGTCCGTGATGCTTTTGCCATAACCCATTATGGCTTCCAATATTTTTTTCCTAATGGACTTTTTTGGGGTCGCCAATATTTTCCTTTGACCAATATCGATAACACCACATGGTACCAGAGCCGTACCATCTGCAGTTACCTACTTTGTCACTAATTCTTTCAGGTATCAAAAGCTTGACAGGAAAGGAAGTCAAATTCGTGCTTTCCCTATGGACCTGCTGCTTATAAGAGTACATTTATTTAGAAACCGTCTACTTTTTCCAATTTCTCTTTTTTTCCATACCATCACTGCTCCTGTCAGATACAATGTTCACCATCATTGTCACAGTTCAGTGACCGCTTTATCACTGATAACTTTTCACCAAGCCTTGTCCAGTTGGCATTTCCGTTCACCCACGACAAACTTTCTTGCTAGCTTTTTTCCAACAAGCATTACTGTTTAGCACCGATGTTTGTTTCCATTTCCCTTAAATAGGTTTAGTTCTATACCCTATAAAAAGTTTACTAGAGCTTGTATTAAAACATACAGAAATATAAAAGTCCTTTTACTTTCTAAATGTCTAAACGCACTAGTTCAATTTATACACACGATTAGCCTCTGAATGCAGTAATTGAAGCACTAATTACAAGCCCATATTTTTATACACTACATATTACAATATTAGTAGAGCTAGTAGCTAAGAAAAAATAAAGATATTCAAGTTAGATGAGAAAGATAACAAGCAGATGCTTAATTCTAACATGATCTTACATAATCTTTTCCAGGTCACCACAGGTCTGTGAGCCATGTTGTGGGCATGGAAATTTTACAAGATAACACAGCAAATTATTTGACTTGAAAAGAGAATGAATTTTATTATTATCATTCATGTCTATTATATTCCCCTTACACCTTTTTGTGACAATCTAATCTTCCCAAAAAGGAAAATAAGAAAACAATATACTGAAAAAATAAAATAGAAGATTTTACATATATTTTCTCTAACTAGAAAGATTCTACAAATATTTTCTCTAATTAGGAAAATTTTTCTCTAATTACAACATTCCCCCTCAAGTTGGTGAAGTACTAGATTGATTTATGACTTCCTGTTCTGAGGTAATATGATTTACTCATCTTTGAGCAGACCTTTTGTCGTTTTTCATGCAGTCGAAAACATTATTTCTTCCATGGATGGTAATTTTTCCATTCCTATAGATTTTTCCCTTCCTATAGGGATGAAAACAAAAAAAAACTTCTTATAAGGATGGTAATTTTTCCCTTCCTAAGATTTGTACCCAGACTCGGCCGTACCCATGATTCAAGCCATGGAGAAATTTAAAGATTTTTCCTCTTTCCACGTCCTCAGCATATGTGACAACATCTGTTTTACAAATCTTTATTGTTCGGTACTAATATAATTGAATCCAAAGTCCATTTAGGATTCCGTGATATTCTGATACGGAGAGGGAACCCTGTTTTTTATTAAACATACTACTTTCAATGTCATAGCATGCAACAAAATCCTTTTTTAATGAAAAAGTACTCTACAAATCATCCCATATAACGACCACTTTTGGGCTACACTGTAAAAAAGGAGTAGAAGTCAAAACTCATCTACTCAAATCTGAGCCAAATGGGACATCACCAACCCGTGGAACAGACTCAAGAGGTTTTAGAGACCCTTTCTGTGATAGCAACGGCAAGTGAGGCTCAACAGAACTAGGTGTGTGGGCTACACACACCAGCAGCGGTTGTGGCACGTGGCGTGTTTGGCAACATCTTTCTCGAAGCAATTTCTAGCATTGTGTTTGTCAGTGTTAGGCGCATCATTCCACCCTATCAACGACCAATAGCTACGGTGGCAGCCGCAGTAGTGGCGGTGGCGATTGTTGCAACGGAAACAATGCTCCCAAGATTGGGAGTTCTGATGCCAACTTGAAAGAGAATGAATTTTGTTATTATCATTCATGTTACATTCTCCTTACACCTATTTGTAACAACCTAATCTTCTAAAAAATGGAAATAAGGAAACATTATATTGAAAAAATAAACTAGAAGATGCTACAAATATTTTTTCTAATTAGGAAGATTCTACATATATTTTCTCTAATTAAGAAGATTCTACGTATATTTTCTCTAATTAGGAAGGTTTTTCTCTAAATACAACAATTTGTAATACACATTAATATACATATTTGTAGTCTTTCCATGTCCATAAGAGGGCATATAAACTTTTATGAAAAGGATGCAAACTGCACGTTTTTTCAAAACCATACACTTGAGCAAGTTAAATTACAATATTTCAAAATAATCTTCCCAATAAACAGTAAAAAATTAGTGATTTGACAATGTAATAAGATAAAGTAGGGTGAAATAATCATGTTCTGGTGTACCTTTGCTCGCTTGTCTCCACCATTCATCTATTTGTTTTCCTTTTTGAAGTTGTTCATTGTTCAGATATTCCCTGGTTGATGAATTAAGCGACCAAATACGTAAATTTTGACAGCTGCTCACAAAATCAAGCAAGATACTCTGAGAATTATTAGGATCCGAACTTTTGTCTTCTCTATGGAATGATAAAATCTTTCTGGTTGTCTCCACCTACCATGCAGTGCCATATTACACATCAGTTACAGTGTTCCTAGCACAACATCATATAAAACTTCCATGACAGACCAACACAAGTATTATTGTTGCTAAACTATAAAGATAAAGAGAAGCACCAAGCTTAAACAATTTGTTTATGTGATTGCACGAATGGTTCATTTATATTTGAATTCTCGTATAATAAAGATATGATCTTGACATCTTTTATTACAAATATATGATCCCTGTTAGAATGAAATTTGTTGTTACAAATTTATAAGGAATTAGACATTACATAATCTAGGAAATTTGGATGACTGATTCCTAATTATTATGTGTATTTATTATAATTGATTTTGTATTATACTATAAATACATGTTGTGTAGTCTGCATTGGATACACAATTAATTCAAAACATATACAATTTTATATGGTATCAGAGCCTGGTTCTTTGAGTTTCACCATTGCCTTTGCCACCCAATGGCAGCCATGGTTGTTGCCGGCTATAAAAGTTGTCTTTCAACACTTGTGTCTGAGCACTTCAGTATTGCTCTCCTAATTTCAGTTCTTCACCATGCCTCTTTCACTATTGTCCATTGTCCTCTACCTCTGTCCACCGTCGGCCACAATGTGCCCATTTCCTCTATCACTGAGCATCCTTTTCCTCTGGTGACCACCGCAAACAAGATCAGTTTCCTCTAGTGACTATTGCACTTCATGCATCGCTCCAACCTGGTTGACCATGCTCCAACCTAGCAAACTATGGTTTAACCCAACAGACCCTGCTTTAACCCGGCAGACCATGCTTCAACTTGTCTACCTCACACCCCGGCAATGCTTTTTATCCCATTTTTGGTACTTTCCTATTGATTTTGTAAACTCTACTAATCAATTAGCTTACATGTTCAACAAGTCCCTTAGAAGCCTTTGGATTGAGTACATTTGTAACAAGCTTGGTACATATGACATATATGCTTTCAGATCTAGGGAATTAAGCATTACATAATTTGTGAAACTAGGATGATTCATTCCTAATTATTAAGTGTATTTATTACAATTGATTTTGTATTATGCTATAAATACATATTGTGTGGTCTGCATTAGACAAACAATTCATTCAGAACATATACAATTCTATAATCCCAATATATAAAATTATACACTATTGATTCTTATTTATATAATTATAACACTCCCCCTTACATCGGAGCATATAAGTCATATATGCTCAACTTGCTACAAATTGAGATTAATTTGTAGTCCTTTTGGAGACTTGGTGAATAATATTTAGTTGTTTAATAGAGTTGACAAATCTAGTACTGCTATCTCTAGTCTTAGACTACAATTTTTCTAATGTGGAGATTTTGGTACCTCGAGTGAGTCTAGATGGCTATTAAGGGCTGTGCTTTGTACGGTTGGGAAGATCAAGACTTTGCAATCCCTTACTACTACTGAAAACCTACTCTCTATCATCATTGTCAATAGTTCACATGCACAAGTCTATGGCATTGACACTACCCAACGGCTTCCAACCCTTATTCTTGATTTAGTTCATTAATCGTCCATTTAATTTATTGTCCATTACCCAATTGACCAAATCCCATGACATTAAACTCAAATTCACTAAAAATACTAACACCTTGCAGGTTTAGATATTGAGAACAACAATTGGCATCAGATGTCAGCCACATGGCCTCTACTATCTCTCTCCATCAACACTTGTATGTGTGTGTACCATCTCTCCAATGATGATTCATGAGCAATTAGGATACCCTAGATTGACAAAATTGTAGAAGACGGTGCCAAGTGTAGGCTTAAATTGTGGGTTGTGTCAGTTAGATAAACACATTCATCAATCTTTTCTAGTAGCATTAATAAACAAGTTTTGTCTCCTTTTTCCTTAGTTCCCTTTAATACTTGGGATCCTCCTCACATTGTTACCTCTTTGGTTTTAAATGTGGTTTCCTTTATTGATGATTATTTTTAATGTATTAGGATTTGGTTCATGAAAAATCAATCAGAGTTGTTTTTTCTATCTTCCACACATTTTACAATGAAATTAGAAAACAATTTGGTATATCCATACGTGATTTTGGAAGTTAAAATGCCTAGGAATACTTGTCCCACAAATTCTAACAATTCATGACATCCAATGGTATTCTTTATAGTCATGTCCCTTATCCTTTTTCAAACCACTTAGACCCTTCTTCATAGTCTTGATCCTCATCGTTTTTGTGGGCATGTTGTCCCAATAGCATGTTATCTCATTAATTGAATGTCATCATTTGTCTTAATGATCATGCAACTCATTTTTTGCTTTTTCCCCAATCTCCTCAATATAGACTTTCCCCACATGTTTTTGGTTCAACATGTTTGAATATAACCTCCCACCTAATCAAGACAAACTTTCTCCTCAGTCTTTCAAATGTCTTTCTAGGATATCATCGCTCTCAAAAAGGGTAACAATGTTTTTCACCCAATCTTAACTGATATATTTTTTTGCTGATATCTTTTTCAATAAGTTTGTCCCATTTTTCGTTCCTTCTAACCAGGACATATGCAGTCACTTCCCCTCCTTTCTCAATCTTCTTTCATCACCACCAAATGACTCTACCAATCCTAGGGATGTTTCTCCACCACCACTTCAAATATACCATTGTCTAACCCTTCTCTGACACTATCAACCATGTCGAATTCAACCTCAAATTTTGAAGTCAACTGGTTCGAACAAGTATGCATTATACCCATAACACCCCTCCCACC
>NC_028361.1:19232998-19249073 GCF_000741045.1 Vigna radiata var. radiata
CCCCAAACCAACACTACATTAACCTCAGTTATCATCATCTTTCCTCCATGCACTATACTTGTCTCTCCCTTTCAACTTTTGTGGCGATTCATAACTCCCTAAATGGTTTTATCTCAAGCAGAATGGAAACAAGCTATGATTGAAGTGATTTGGGTCTTCCAAAGTAGTGGTACTTAGGAGTTGGTTTCTCCTCCAACTGGAAAAACAATTGTTGGGTTTCAATGGATATATGTTAGAAAACCACAGTGATAAGTAATGAAATAAGAAGAAAAAGGAATTAAGAAAGGATCATTGATCCTGTTTCATTGAAATCAAGGCAACTACAGAAGGAATAAACCTATTGACCAGAGCTAAGCTCCTCAACAGACCCGAAGGATACTCTTCCTATTGATTTTGTCCAAAAACAGAATGTCCACACACACATACTCCTCTAACACTATAAATGCAAAAACGGAAAATCACACCAAAAAGGGAAATCTTCTAAGATCCTCCAATTTCTCTCTCCCTAACTAATCTGTTACTAATTTGTGTCCACCTCAGCCCCCTTACTTTTCCTCCTAACATAAACTTGTCCCCATTTCCTTTGCTCCTTCATTTCTTGGCCCAACAAATTTTCTGGCCCAACAGATATTTGGGTTGTATCAATATACACTCTTAAAATTGGTGTTGATGGGAACATTCATCGTTATAAAGCTTGTTTGGTTGCTAAAGGATGTACACCTACAAAGATTACACTAACAAATTCTCTCTTGTTGCTAAAGAATACATTTCTCCACTAAGATCTTGTTGAGGATGGCTATATAGAGCAACCTTTCGCATATTAGTTGCTCTAGGGGAGTTGTCTAATGAGGTGTGTCATCTTTGCAAGTCCCTTCACCGTCTTAAGGAATCATCTCGTGCATGGTTTGGACATTTTCAAATTGTGATTCAGCAGTTTGGAATGATAAGGAGTGAGGATGACCATTCATTGTTCTACCATCATTCTCCTCAAAGAAGTATCTGGAGGGCATTGTCCATCTAAAACAATATCATGCTGAACAGTTCCAAACAAAAAACCTTAGTCAATTGTGGTATTTCCTTAGTATGAAAGTTTCTTAGTCCAAGGTTGGCTTGCTCATATCACAAAGAAACGTGCTTCAGATATTTTAGAAGAAAAAAAGGATGTTAAATGCTAATCCTATAGACATACCAATGGATCCAAGTATCAAACTTGTACCAAACCAAGAAGACTCATATCCAGATCCTGAGAGATGCAGATGGTTAATTGGCAACCTAAAGTATCTTACTATGATTCATTGTGACCTTGCCCTTTCAATGAGCATAGTATGTCAATTTTTGAATTCTCCTTATCAAGACCATTGGGATGTTGTTGTACAGATCCTAAGATATATTAAGAATGCCCCAACAAAGGCCTTACTTAGGAAGATAATAGAAATAATTAAATACCATGTTAAATTGTAAAGATAAAAAGAAGAATGGAGTTTGAGCCTTGTTTCTACAATAGCATAGATGGTTTACTTATACTGAGAAAAGGAAATCAATCCAATAATTAGAGGAGATTTGATATCATCATCTAATAAAGATATGATCCCGATATTTGTAACTATAAAGATGACACTTATTTCTGTATTATAACAACTGCCAATACCAGTTCTTCCATTAACTTGTACAAAACTAGTAAATCTGGGTATGAAAAAAAATATATATTTATTTCTTGATAAGAATTTGGAGGCCAGAAAAAATGTTTATTTTACAGAACATTAGAAAATGTTAGATGTTTGGATCACAAAAACAGTAGATCTACAATTTACTGTTTGTCTTAATGGAAGCAATATAAAATAACAAGGTTTTGCATTCTTGATAAGAATTTAGAGACTAGAAAAAAATGTGCATTTTACAGAACATTAGAAAATGTTTTATGTTTGGATCACAAAAAAAGTAGATCTACAATTTACTGTTTGTCCATTCTGGAAGCAAAGATAAAATAACAAGGTTTTGCATTTAATTAACTACCTTTCTAGGATCAGTGTTCAAAGCATTCATAACTTGCTCAATTCGAATTATCTGTGCAAGCAACCAGGTCACATGATTGGTCTTAAGTATATGATGATCACCCTCAGTAAGTCGTGAAACCAGCTTGTCCACAAAATCAACAAAATCAATGCACCCACTTTTAATAAGAAAATAGAATATATCAGAGAAGACCAACCAATCCTGCCAGCAATTTATCTCTGCAAGATATTTACAGAATCAGCTTTGGAATATGATAACAAAAGTCTCCCTAACATCAATCATTTTCATTTTGGGATAAATGAATATTAAATTCTTAAAATTTAGAAGAACAGAGAATATACATCAGAGAGTGGAGAAGATCAGTACATAAAAATACTCCTCTTAGAATAAGAAAATGCTAGCTGTATGTTCATTATTCCTAGTTGTGTGTGAGTTGTATGCTTTAGTGGCTTTCCCGTTCATAGGCAGTTGTCATTTAATGTATCATAGCTCCCTAAAATTCTATATATACACGTGAAGAGGAAGGGTGTGAATTATGCCCTGAAAAACATATTTTTCCCTTTGTTTAACATTAAGTTGGTATTAGAGCAAGTCAATCCCAGTCTGCCTGTCTTAGCCATCGCAGACATTTTTTTGCCACTTTTTCTCTTGCCGCCATACATCATTGTTGTATGCCACGACTAGCCACTGTAACAATTATGTCCAATGACCAATGGATCTGGATTGCCACTCCGAGCAATAGCCACCCCTGCCACTCTCGGGCCCTATCTCTGCCGCCACCCACCTTGTTTATCTTCACCACAATTTGAAGTGTGAAGTTCACATGCCGCCTTCCACCATCCAGAACAACATGGCGTCCTCAATTGGGTTCGCAGATCCCACTCTCTCTTTTCTAGTCCTAGTTTGTTCTTTTCCAAGCACGGTAAAGGAGTTATCTACGGATTGGAGAAAGACATGAATCTAGAAGCTTATACTATTTTGGATCTAGTCCACATGTGTCCTGTTTTGTATCTCCAAGTCCTAAACTTTTAAATAATCGGATAGGCCATCCTAATTTATCAAAATTAAAATAATTAGTCTCTAAACTTAGTAGTCTTCAAATTTAGAATGAGTCTGGTCAACTAGGAAAACATGTTAAATCTTCTTTTCCTAAAAGAATTGAGTCAAGGTGTAATTCTAATTTTTCTATTGTCCATTTTGATATTTGGAAGGTCTAGTCATGTCTCATCTTTCAATTTTAGATACGGTTGAAAATAAGACTAATTTTATTATTCTCAATCATAAAAAATACATTATCATATCCTCTATTTGTAATAATCTAATTCTCCTAAAACAGGAAATAGAGAAACTAGGAAAACAAAATAAAATAAAAGATTATATATTTATTTCCTCTAATTAGGAAGATTCTAAAGATATTTTTTCTAATTACAACACTCCCCCTCAAGTTGGTAAATATCAATCATTCCCAACTTGCCTAAGAGATCTTGAAATCTACCCGAAGTAAGCCCTTTTGTAAAACTATATGCTATTTGAAGTTTTGTAGGAACATGAGTTGTAATCACAAAGCCTCTGTCAAGATTATCTTTGATGAAATGTTTGTCAATTTCAATGTGTTTGGTTTTGTCATGCTGTACTAGATTATGGGCTATGCTCATAGCCAACTTATTGTCACAGTGTAGTTGCATGAGGTTCTCAACTTTGACTTTAAGATCATCCAAAATGATTTTCATCCCAAGTCTTTCACACATTCCTTGAGCAAGGGCTCGAAATTCGGCTTCTACATTAGAACAGGATACTCTATCTTGCTTTTTGCTTCTCCATGTTACCAGACTATCTCCAAGAAATACACAATACCCAGAAGTAGATTTTCTGTCAGTAATAGAACCTACATAGTCGGCATCAGTATATATCTTCATAGTCAATGTGTCTTCCCTTTTGAATAATAGCCCCTTTCCTGGACTTGACTTCAAGTATTGTAGAATTTTGTCAACTGCTTGCATGTGTCTCTCTCTTGGATCATGCATAAATTAGCTCACTACACTAACTGCATAAGCAATGTTTGGTCTTGTGTGTGATAGATAAATCAATTTTCCTACCAATCTCTGATATTTGGCCTTTTCTACAACAGCACTTTCTTCACTTCCAATTTTGTAATTTTGTTCTATAGGAACTATTAAGGTTTTACATCCCATCTTTTCTGTTTCTTTGAGGAGATCAAGCACATATTTCCTTTGGGAGATGAAAATTCCATTTTGGAGTAGGCAACCTCTATTCCAAGAAAATATTTGAGTTTTCCTAGGTCTTTTAATTCAAATTGAGCTGCCAATTTATCTTTTAATGCCAATTTTTTGTTTCATCATCTCCTGCAATAATCATATCATCCACATAGACAAGTAATATAGTGAGTTTACCTGTAGAAAAGTGCTTTATGAATAGAGTATGATGTTCTTGGCTTTGTCTATATCCCAAGTAAATCATTGCTTTTGTAAATCTTTCAAACCATGCTCTAGGGGATTGCTTGAGACCATACAATGCTTTCTTCAGGAGACATACCTTGTTTCTTTCATTTTTCACTTCAAAACTTGGGGGAATCTCCATGTACACTTCCTCATCTAGATTTCCATGAAGAAAGACATTCTTCACATCCAGCTGGTGTAAGTCCCATCCTAAATGGGCAGCCAAAGCAAGAATAACTCGAATTGTATTCATCTTTGCCATTGGGACAAATGTCTCCTCATAGTCAATCCCATATGTTTGGGTATATCCTTTTGCCACCAATCTAGCTTTATATCTTTCTATTGTCCCATATGCCTTATGTTTCACTGTAATATCCATCTACACCCTATTGTCTTCCTGTCTCTTGGCTTATCAATAATCTCCCAAGTTGAATTTCATTCTAATGCATTCATCTCTTCTTTCATGGCTTGATTCCAATGTTCCTCGTGTTTGGTTGTATGTTTTGTTCATGAAATGTCTCTAGGGTTACATAAACTTTCATTTGTTCATGGGTTATTCTTAACTTCAAAAAGAGTATCGATGTTACTCTTCTGAAACCAATAAGTATTATATGTATGCTAATGTTACCTTTTTTTTTAACAAACTCCATACTTTTCTTCATCCGTCCAAGATGTTCCTTTCATACAACAGGTTCTTCCTATACCATTAGTTGAGTCCACTGTTCTAAATGTTTCTGCTAATCCCAGTCTTGATCAAAGTCCTCATGAACCATCATCACCAACTATTGATATGCACCAACATGGGGTGCAAATAGCTAGTCCACTTATCCAAGAACAAGGTGAATCCTCTACTTCAAGTTCTTCTCCATGTCACTTAATACCAAAACTCCTAGCAATGATGATTCAGGTTGGCCTATTGCTCTTAGAAAAGGTACTTGTTCTACTCGATACCTATATCTTGTTTATAATTTTCTTAGATATCATAGATTGTCGCTTTTGTATTATTCTTTTCTATCCTTAATATCTTCTATTACAATTCCTGAACATGTGAATGAAGCAGTTGATCATCCTGGATGATGACAAGACATGATTGCATAAATGCAGGCTCTTGACCAGAATAATACTTGGGAATTAGTTTCCCTTCCTCTTGGTAAAAAAGGCAGTTGGATGTCATTGGGTTTATGCCATTAATGTTGGTCAAAATGGTGAGGTTGATCGTCTCAAAGCACGAATAGTTGCAAAAGGATACACTCAAGTCTATGGTCTTGATTACAGTGCACTTTCTCTCCAAATGCCAAAATGACTACTATTCATCTCTTGTTTGCCATGGCAGCAATTTGTCATTGGTCACTCCATCAATTGGACACAAAATTCCTTTCTTCATGGCAATCTTGAAGAAGTCTACATGGAGCAACCTCATGAGTTTGTTGCTCGAGAAGGGTCTGGTAAGGTCTATAAGTTGTGCCGCTCTTTGTATGGCCTCAAGCAATCACCACATGCTTGGTTTGGTAAATTCATCTCAGTAGTTCAGAAGTTTGGATTAAAACGCGATGAAGCATATCATTTCGTTTTTTTATTGCAATAACTCTCTAGGAAATGTATTTACTAATTGGTAAATGTTGATGATATAGTCATTCTGGGAAATGATGCTACTGGAATATCTCAACAGAAGAAGTACTTGTGTAAAAACATTCAAACCAAGGATCTTGGAAGCCTCAAATATTCTTTGGGTATTGAAGTAGCTCAATCAAAGGATGGAGTTGTAATTTCTCAAAGGAAATATGCCCTTGATATCCTACAAGAGACAAGTATGCTTAACTGTAGACTAATGAATAGTCTTATGGACCAAAATCAAAAATTAATGACAGAAGAAGGTGAATCATTCTCCAGAAAGATATAGAAGGTTGGTTGGAAAACTAACTTATATTACTATTACAAGGCCTAATCTATCCTTTGCAGTTGAAGTTGTTAGTCAATTTATGCAAGCTCCATGTATCGTCCAGTGGAATGCTATCATCTAGATTTTAAAGTATCATAAAAAGACTCCAGGACAAGGTCTACTGTATGAAAATAAAGGAAATGTCCAAGTCCTTGGGTACTGTGAGGCTATCGGTAGATGCTCTACTACAGGATATTGTGTTTTCCTTGCAGGTAATATTATCTCATGGAAAAGTAAGAAACAAAATGTAGTGGCTCGATCAACTGCTAAAGCTAAATATAAGACAATGGCATCTCTTACTTGTGAACTTATATGGGTGAAGCAATTTCTTCAAGAGATCAACTTTTGTAAGATCCAGACCATGAAAATGTATTGTGATAACCAAGCTACTCTCCACGTTGCTTCCAATCTAATATTCCACGAGAGAACTAAACACATAGAAATTGACTCATTTTATCCGAGAAAAATTGTTGTCTAAAGAAGTTTGTACTCTGATTGTCAGATCAAACAATCAACTTGCATATATGTTAACCAAGTCCCTAAGGAGACCTAGGATTTAGTTTATATGTTCCAAGCTTGGTACATATAATTTGTATACACCAACTTGAGAAAGATTGTTAGAATAAGAAAATGCTAATTGTAGGTTAATGCTAGTTGTATGTTAATTATTGCTAGTTGTGTGAGTTATATGCTTTAGTGGCTTTCTAGTTCATAGGGAGTTGTCATTCTATATATAAACGGGTAGAGGAAGGGTGTGAATTATCCCCTCAAAAACATATTTTTCTCTATTTAATATTAAATACTCCTAATTAGAAAAAAGCTAAAAGAAAATAGGCAAACAAAGTAGAGCATTGTTGTCCAATCTCTTGCGGCAAACCTCAGCATACTACCAAAGAGAGGCCATAAAATAATCTAAAGAACAAAATCTGAAAGAGAAAAGACAGTATGAAAATAAGGAATTCCTGTCCCAACCAAATGCTCCAACTAATTTGTACACTCATTTCCATATAATCATTTTTTTATGGAAGAACATATTTCATTAAAGGGAACGGCTGAAAATGGGAAGACAGGAAATCCTCCACAAACTCAAAAATTAAACAAAATCATAAAAAGGAGTCAAGAGGAAACCTAAGAGGATGCAGTGGATTAATATTTCAAAACATTTTGAAAGACTTTTCTTTTTATAAAAAACAAGTTCTATGAGCCAATCAAGACTTTCAAATACAACTAAGATAATTAGGATATTTTAAGGAGGGTACTGCAATTCAGTGGTATTGCATTCAGATTGTTTACAACTAATAAAAGTTTGTTCGTATTGATTTATCAACTTGATGAGGAATGTTTCAAGAATCATAGACAATTAGGAGGACAAAAATATCTCTGTATTTATTCTTTAGATATTTGCTTCCCTGGTGTTGTTGTTTCCTTATTCCCTATATTGTTATTGCCCCTTTTAAGCATAGTCGTTTACCCATAAGATGGAGATTAGTGAATGTAAAAAATACAACAATTAATGTACATCCCTTTTCTAAACTTATTTTAAGGCTAACTCATAGCAAAACAGCAGAAGTCAAATCTACTTATCTATCCAACAAAGCCTAATAAGCACTCTATGTAATGCACACAGTTATAAAGAGTGAGAAAAGATTATTGCCTGAATTTGTCATTTTCAATAATTCAACAATTCTATCAATAGTTGCTTCACAGATCATCTCCGAAGAAAAAACAGCACCAGCAGTTGGCATTTGAGATGAAAGCCTATAGCAAGGCGCCAATACCAGCACGCGTCTCCACCAATCAGGTGATGGTGTAGTACGTAGAGCATGTCTTATACATCGTACAGCTCTCTCCCAGTCCAAACTTCCCTTCTGAATAGAGGATGCGATATCCTATACACAGCATTAAGCGACAAAATTACCAATTCAGAACAAATTCTCAGTGTAAAATAGCTTAGTTACATGCTAGTATGTTGCAAACCATATTTGCATTCCTGTCAACTACATTCAAGTAATTAAAAGAAATAAATGCACAATTATGAAAACACATTCCAGTAAAACAGAATATTAGACAGGAAACTAGAAAAATTTAAATGAGAAAAGTCAATTAATCATACAAACAAGATAATGAAATAGTGAAAAGAAGGCAGGAAAACAAATGCCATCAATCATAAAAGAAAAATAAATTGTAGAAAGTACACATTAGCAAATGTCCACACACAATAGATGAATCAAAACCAATATAGCTATTCCATATTGTTGAAATGAAAGATTGACATAAGTTGACTCTCGTGTATTGAGCAATAGGGTTATGCATTTATAAATAGGAAAATAAAAAGATATAGGCCAAAGCCCATTATATCTGACACATATCAGAGGTGAAGTCATACATAAAAACAAAAATAATAAACATATAAGCATTTATATATTTAATTACAATGTGATTGCCAGAGGATCGAACTCACAATAGATAAAGCCATAAAGAAAAGCATCACTATTACACATCAATTAAGTCTACACCTCCAATTGAAAGTTCACAATTTAAGAACTAGTGTGAAACCATCTAACTCTTTCATGCACGAGGATATTCAAAACACAATAGCCATCAAATAATCAGTTTTGAGATTCACAACTCTGTCCTCTTCTAAATAACAAAATTACAGAACCATACTTCATACTGAAGTTATGAACAACACTACAGTTTATGCATGGAAGTATAGAAAACTCATTGATTCAAAGAGCCTATGCTAATTGATGGATGTCACAAACCACCACTTATCAAAAGCCTTTTCAAATAAAATATATGATCTCAATGAATAATTTGAGCTTAAGAATAGACAATCCTCGTGATTTTTTACTTAAATCTGCTACCACTAATCAAATAGTAGTCACAAAATCATTAAGCAAAATCCAAAAGTAGATTCAAACTGGGGGCATATCCTGAATCAACAACTTCACTCTAAATGGGAATTGTTGAACAATACAGAAGAGAAAGACACTGAGCTGAAAAATGAGACAGCATGGTACTTTATTTATAGTAAGAAAATGGAATCAAAACAATAAATAGAGGAGATTTGATATACTTAATAATGAAGATATAACTCGAGAATAAATAAAATCATTACTAATAAGATATATATGATATAGATATTCTTTATTATACAAGATATGCTCCTTTTTTCAATAATTGTAAAAGGAACGTCAAGAAAAAATAAATAAATACATTACAACTCAATAAAAGCAGCATGGCAAAATAAAGACAATGCAATGGGAAACTTTCATTCTATCACCAAATGGACTGCATACACTTGTAATAATTAAAATTAAATTCATTAAAATTATTATAAGCATTCCAGGCCCTTATTTCTTGTATTCAACTCTTGGCTGACTAAGTGGTTACTTTCTAACTACTGATGCCACAAAATATTGCAGTTAAAATTCAGTACAAGCAATGGAGTAGAAAACAACCATTATATTCATCTTTTCAACTAGAGATAGAAAGTGTTTCTATAAGTATCTATGTTGTCTGAATTACAAGATATCAAGAGTGAAGCAAGTTATCAAAGACATCTGTCACATACTAAATAGCATATGCTTCTATCCTTAACTAGTCCTCTGACAATTTTCCTGAACATGATACCAATGATTATAATAGTACTTGGTATTTAAAAACATGCTCATACATCACTAATGAACATCTTGAAATGGAAATGAGATCCATCACCTCTCCATGCAATGGTTCTCCAAGTACACTTGAATATGTAATTGGTGATAGTCGCATGTGGGTTACAGCTTCACCTGAAACAGTAGGTGTCGTCTGAGTCAGGATCCGATGAGTCCCAAAGGTAGGGCAATGAAGATGCTGATCTAACATTTGCATGTGCATAGCCATCATATCTCGTCTCCTATGGATCTCCAAGATAAGAGTGAATAGTGCTTCGTCATCAGGAATATTCTCAATGAATTGCAAATCACTACGTAGCAATTCATAGAAGGGTACCCGACATTTTCCCTCATCAACTAAAAGCCAAATCACGTCCAGACAACTGTGTAGCCATGCAATCACAGATTTGTCAGGTCTCCACGATTTTATAACATCAGATTCATTGATTCCCTGTTGCCTCTGGTCCCAATTCAACAACCAATTTAGCATATGGTTGAAGATTTCTGCATAAGTCACTGGTTTTAAACTGAACTCAAGACCAATTAAAATGATCTTGCAACATAGCTGACGAAGGCTACTATTACTGATATCATTATTTCTAACAGATGAACCACCTCTTAGTTTAGATTGTTGTCCAGCAGAGGAAATATCAGATGATTTGACAGGAGACATAGCTGCACATGATAATGGTTCTATCGTTGACTGAGCAGGGGAGCCAATAGCATGAACAGATGTTAAAGGAGATGCAGGATTTGAAGACTGAAAATTGGAAGAATTAGCAATCGTGCTTGGAGGTGGCAGCATTCCCGTCTGTGATAAGCTCGACAAGGAAACAGTTGGCACTGCTTGACTCAGTTGACCAACAGGCAATTCTGCAGAAGAAACCGAAGAAAGAAGGGACTGCAGAAAGGAGTCCCAGTTAATGCATCCAATACCACATAAGCCACGTAAAACAAAAAGAAGAAAGTCTGCCCTCGGTCCATGACCACTACATTGCACTACAAGCGATATAAGAATTGCTTCTGTAACAGAGCGTAATTGATCTTGGTCCTGAAAAGAAACCATGTAATCAACAAATAAACAACATCAACCAAGTTTTTACCACAGGGTGAAGTCGACTGCACAAATCAATCAACGCCACAAATTTTGTAGTAAATCCCACTTAAACAAACTATTAGTCACTCAATCCTTCTAGAATAAAATAAAATGTCATGTTTCCCTTTAAATTAAAACAAACCAAAGCCAACACAACAAAAATTGCACCGTATAATTCCAAACTCACAGGAAACTGGCTCTGGAGTTGCTCAAAATCTAGAATGAATTGCTCATTTGGTGGAGGAAGCTCCCGATTAAGTGCGTGTACACGTTTCTGAGTCTTGTTCCTGAAAGTAATCATTTCAACTTTGAAAAATGTAAGAAGGCGCAAAACAAAAACATACCACACAACCCTACTCATCATTATGCCTATTCTTGGAAGACAAAATAAGAAAAAACAATTAAACAAGTTTTTCGATAAGAAAATTTTAGTTAAAATTTGTGTTCTAAAAACATTAATGAGATAAAGTTTCTATAAATTAACCTGTTAATAATTTAACTTTAACTTATGGACAAGTTTAATTCAAATTTTCTTCGTTGAAGAAATTTATCTAATCATACCCTAAATATTGTAAAGTATATGTTTCTTTCAACAAGTTTACCCATTCAGACCCTAAATATTGTAAAACTCATGCGAAAAAATTCTCACATTTCTTATTCACCAACTTTGGGAAATAAATAAAAAAGCTGAATTGGAAAGTAATCATTCAGAACTAAGTACAATAAGTAATTCAGAAAACAAAGCGCTGTAAAAACTATAATAATTATGACAACTATTATTATGCAGATGTAGAATAAAAGCATTCGAACTTTTCAATATCGAAAAAACCTATAACCAAGTTTGCATAAAGCATTAAGTGAAAGCAGTTCTTCACGTCAAAAATCACCGGTGCAAATCGTGATAAATTCTCAAAGTTCCAGCAGCAAATTTAGAAAATCGTATTGCACAGTGAGAGAACTTACGGTGGTTCGCGAAGTGATTCTTCAGGTTTGTGGCGGCTATTTCGCTGTGAAAATGAAAAATATAAAAAAAAGTGAGAATGAAAAAGGAAAAAAACATAGAGAAAGAGAAGAAGATGATGACGAAGACGAAAAAGAGAGGAAGAGAAAATACGCCGATTCCTAAGTAGAGGTTGAAGAGATCGAGAATGGTGCCACGAGCAGGGTGGAACTGGAGAGAACGCGAAGGTGTTGTCGATGTAGCTGGTCGCTGATTCTGTGATTGATCCATTCTTCGCCTTTCATTCAATTGGAGTGTGCAATCGAGGTTCTTTATATATATATATATATATATATATATATATATTCTGGTTGAATGTAATGTAACTACATGTTCTAAAGTTGAACTTATACTCGGAATTGCGCCACTGAGGAAAGCCATTTGGGTTATTCAATGTGATTGGGATGGATCCTAAAACGGGTCGGGTTGGGCTTTCTCATTTCCTTTTTAATTTTAGTTTGTTTGGAGTAGGAAAAAATAAGTACAAAGGAAGAGAATGTGAAAAAAAAAAGTAGGTACATTTTCAGAGTATGCTGGGAAAATGTCAAATATTTGTAGTTATGTATGTATATAATGATTGAAATTTATAAAAGGTTTCTAAAAAATATATAATTATTAATCTAAAATTTTGAGGCATTAGATATGTATATAGATTTAATTTCTATGCAATAAGAGAGTTTTGATTTTTATTTAAGTTGTTTTATTTATATATAAAATTTAAAATCTTTGTTTGAGTCCCTATATAATTTATGAATTTTGGTTTTAATTTCTCTAAATAATTTTATTTGTTTTTCACCATTTTGAAATTCGAAATTACTAATTTTGTTCTTAATATCCCTTTTAGGGCATTATATACTAATATACTAATTAGTACAATTCGAAGTAATTATTTGTTTTCAATACATAGGCAATAAATAGATTTCACAAAATGTTAGAAAAAAAAAAGTATAATTTTTAATTTTAATAGTCTGAACATAAAGTAAATTTCTTTTATTTATAATTTTCTAAATACGATTCAATCAATTGGATTATAGAAATGGGTGAAAATACATTTAGAAATATGCTTAAAAACAATGAAATATAATATCTAAATAAATTTGAAAAAATCAATAAAGTAAACCATATAAACATAAAGAAATAAAAAACAAGTAAAGATAATATATAACTAAGTGATCATATCACATTAATTAGTATAAAAAGTGTCTCATGAACTCTTAGTCACGTGCATAAATAAGTAACAAATAAATGAACAATATAGAAAAAATAATAGAAGATAATGAATATATTAGTGGAAAGAATAACATAAAAATATGAACATTTTTTATAAAATTTTATAGAAATACAAATTTATGTTTATTGTTGCAATAAACGAGAAATAAGCATAAATTGAATTGTTGATGTGTATCTAACATTCTAATCAAGTCATTGTTGAGTACAAATAAAATTTCATATCAAATAAAATAAGAGATGGACATAAATTTATATACACAAAATACCTCTGTTAAAAATAAATCTTTTGAAATAGTATAAAAAATAAATTCGCGAGAACTTGATCCTAAAATCATTATCAATATAATTAATTATACAATATTTAATAAACATATTTCACCGTTTATTATTAGAATTAACATAATTAATCTTGATATATCTAAATATAATATTTTTTTTCAAATAAAAACAAATAATTCCAATATGTTTAGTTATTTTATAAAATATATATAGGATTTGAGCTAATACGATACATTAACTTAAATAAGACATTTTACATGTTATTTAAAGATTTTTATATTTAGTATAGGTCACACATAATTACAAAGACGAAAATTTGTCTTTGTTTATATCTTCAACATAAATTTACTTTTGTTATATCCTCGATGTAAATTTATATTTAAATTTTTTTTTAAATTATATCATAGGTTTATTATTTTATTAACATATGTAAATTTACGTCTATTTGTAAAAAATAATTTATTTCAAAAGAAAGTTGATACTAACGTGAACAACGTTTAAAACTACAAACATTCAATTTTTTATTTACTATTCATTATTATTGGCAAAACCCTTTAATACAAAGTTCAATTTTTATTTATTTATTTATTATTTATTATTGTTGGCAATGTTTTTGACTAAGTTCACAACAACAAGAAAGTTTTCTCTTTCCTTTCCAAAGAAAAAATTATTTCACATGTTATCTTCTTATTTTTTTTTCCTTTCTTTTCTTATTATCATCCCAATATTTTGGGTTTATTTTTTTACTCTCTTTAGAGTTTCTTACTAGTTTTGAGATCTTTAAATTTTTTTTCTGAAGTTTCTATTGGATGGGGACTTGCGTAACATACTGGAATAAGTCCTTAAGGACAGTGAAATTACACGCCTTAGGAAATACTGTTAGTGATTTAGTCAATAATTTCTACTACAATCTTAAGGACTTATATGGCTGACATCAACAACTAGATTTTGGGAAATTAAAAAATTGTATTTGTGAAACCACTTCTGAATGTGTCAAAAGTCGAGGTCTTTTGAGGATAAAACTTTCAGCGCTAGAAAGAAGGTGTGTTCACCCTTTTAGACGTGTATGGAGTTGTTGTTGCTATTTCATCTCTGAAGCTCGACTCTAGCATCCCTTCAAACTCAAAACTAGTTGAAGATTGGATTTACGCGAACAAGGTATGCCAACACACTTTTCTTAGTGCACTTTCTAATGATTTGTTCGATGTGTATTGTTTCTACAAGGAAGAAAAAGATATTTGGGACTCGTTGATTCTTAAATACACTGTTGAAGATGTTGTCAAAAAAGATTCATCATAAGAAACTACTACCGCTGGGAAATGATTTGGCCCAACCTAGCTTAAGGAGGTTGTTATCAAATAAGAGTTGGCTTTCAAGTAACTCAAATAGAAGCTCACATATGCACTCATTCTAGCTCTTGCAAACTTATCAAAAACTTTTGAGATAAAATGTGATGCAAGTGATGAGAATAGGTTAAGTCTTGTTGCAAGAGGGACAACCCATTGGTTGTTTTAGTGCAAAACTCAATGGTGTCAATCTTAACTACTCCACCTATGATAAAGAGTTGTATGCTCTTTTGAAGTCCCTTCAAACTTGGGAACACTACCTAGTCTTCAAAGAGTATGTCATTCATAGTGACCATGTGTCACTTAAATATTTAAGGGGACAACACATGTTAAACAAAAGACATACAAGATGGATGGAATTGTTAGAACAATTCTCTTATGTGATCAAAAATACAAGAAGCAAAAATCAATTTTTTTTTTTGCCGATGCATGCACTGTTTATAAGGTGCAACCTATTTTCAAAACTTGGATAACAAATCCTTGGATTTGATCACATGGGAGAGTTGTATGAACAAGATGACTTCTTTTCCTCCATCTTTGCAAGTTATCAAGAGAAGGCTCAATGAGGTTTCTATGTGTCTAAGGGGTACTTGTTTAAAGAGAGTAAGTTGTGTGTGTCTCAAGATTTCCATAGAAAACTCTTCATCAAGGAGTCACATGAGGGAGGTCTCATAAGTCACTTTGGAGTTGATAAAACTCTAAACATTCTTCAAGAGAGATTGTTTGGCCTCATATGAGAAGAGGAGTTCAAATACATTTCCATAAATTCATAGCATGGTTGCAAGCCAAGGCTAAAACTATGCTTCATGGTTTGTACACCCCCTCCCCATTGCTCCATCCCCATGTGTTAATACCCAATTTCGTCCGGATTATCTTTCTAATATTTTTGTTGTCACATATTCAACCCTTTTATTATTCATTCACCTATTTTCTTTTTTGTTTATTTTTATCACCTTCTTACTTATTTTTGTTTTATGGTAGTTATTTTATTTTAGTTTATCTTTTTTATTTTATTTATTTTACTTTTTCTTTTCAATGCTTATTTTCCTTTAGTTTT
>NC_028361.1:19252648-19254662 GCF_000741045.1 Vigna radiata var. radiata
ACTCCAAATCTCTTTTTTCCAAAACTTATTAATCATTTTTGGATCGTCGTCGTCCCGTCGCGATTTTTCGGTTGCGACAGATGGCGACTCCACTGGGGAAAATTTGAGAGTCAAGCCATTTAATTAAATGCGCGAATTTCAATATGGTTTTGCTTTATGTTTTTTTTTCCCTTTTCTTTATCTATGTTTGATATTTGAATTATCGTGTGTGAATAATTGTGCTTGTTGGATATTGAACCCTAGGATAGATGATATGTTTTATATCTGCCTGGGAATGTTTCTGGTTGTTTTGCAGGTGAGGGTTTGGATGTGCATAATGTTCTCCCTTCACACACACACACTTTTGTGCATCTATTGAGTGGGGCCCTATACCCGGGTCTGAGCGTAACTTAGAATTAGAGGAGTTGTGTAGCGGTGTCACTCTGGGATGTACTTCCTGTTTGGCTATCGTGAGAACTCCAGCTAGAGTCTGTTCTCTTCATGTGTGTTTCCACACCTAGTTGATTACTCGACTGTTGTGGAGATGCTATGAAGGGGGCCATAGCTCTAGTGACTTTTGACCTTTAGGTTTAGGAAACCATCCTGGTGGAAGTGCATATATATGACCTTGAACTCAAAACAGTGAACCTTTGTTAGGCCACAATGGGAGAAATGTGTACTTCTATAATCCTCACGCTGTTCGTTTTTGTTTTTGAAAATAATACCATACATGTGTTTTGTTTCGTCATGTTGTTTTATTATCATGCATCATTTTCATGCATCATTTAGTAACATGTTGATTTTTAGGGGAAATCACAGGTACTTACTTGATTTCATACAAGATGGATGTTGACACAAGATCCAATGCCACACGACACGCNGACTCTTCCGATTTAAAAAAGAAGTATAGTCTAAGGACCCATGTTGGAAATTTGGCCGGATTGATAAACTTGGGCAAAAAGCTCAAGACCATAAAAAGAGAAGCCTTTCAGAAAAGATATGGAAATTTGTTGAGTTTANTGGAGGTTGAAGTACAAATACCCGCTATCACAGCCTTGGCACAATATTATGATTCTCCGCTTCGATGTTTCACGTTTCAAGACTTTCAGTTGGCGCCAACTATAGAGGAGTTCGAGCATATCTTGGGTTTGCCACTGGAGGGTACCACTCCCTATCAACATTTAGAACACCATGCCTCTGTACCCACCATTGCTGCTCTCATGAAACTACATCCCAAGGAGCTTGAAGACAGGATGATGATGAGGAATCAATTGCATGGGTTGTCACAGGGATATCTGGAGCAATATTTACATCACCTGGCTGATAAAGAGGATTGGGAAACCTTCATGGATGTATTAGCCCTCACCATATATGGCATTGTCTTATTTCCTAAGATAGAAGAATTTGTTGATTATACCGCAATAGACGTCTTCGTAGCAAGAAAAACAAGGTCAGAAAATCCTGTAACGGCAGTTCTTGCGGATATTTATGGGACCTTGAGTTTTTGCCAGGAGAGAAAGGGAAAGAAGATTCTTTGCTGTCTACCGGCGTTGTATACATGGATGACAGCGCGCGTGTTTAAGGAGATGGTTGACGTCAAGAGTCTGTCGGAGACTTTGTCACGCCAAGGGCTTAAGGATAAGGGAGGAAACGATTGGGCCCGATTCTTTGCTGGCTTGAATGAAAGAAGCATAAAATCGCGTCTTCCTTGGCTCGGAAATAAATTGCCTATACAGCATTGTGGTAACTTTCCTAATGTGCCTCTCATAGGTGCCCGATACTGTATCAATTACAACCCCCTTTTAGTTCAAAGATAATTCGGGCATCCCATGAGAGGGGCACCTTCACCAGAATACCTTGCTACCCTATTCATTTATTACGAAGACGGGCATTTCATCGAACTGTTAAGGAAGGTTAAAAATGCCTGGGAAAATGTTGTTCGAGCAGAAAAGGACTCGAGGAGTGGAGTGGTGGATAGCAGGGTTAGTTATCACACCTGGATTCTGGAAAGGGTGAAAGTAATCAAGTTGCCTTT
>NC_028361.1:19260707-19262465 GCF_000741045.1 Vigna radiata var. radiata
GGTTTTTGGGTAGATTGAATTACATTGCTAGATTCATCTCCCAATTAACTGCTACTTGTGAACCACTGTTCAAGTTGTTACGAAAGAATCAGGCTGTGGTATGGAATGAGGATTGTCAGGCCGCTTTTGAAAGAGTCAAACAATACTTACAGGACCCTCCTGTATTACGTCCACCGGAACCGGGAAGACCACTCATTTTATATTTGACTGTATTGGACAAGTCAATGGGTTGTGTGTTGGGTCAGCATGATGAAGATGGCAAAAGAGAGCACACTATATATTACTTGAGCAAGAAATTCACAGACTGCGAACAACGATATTCATCGTTAGAACGGACTTGCTGCGCATTGGCGTGGGCTGCTCATCGTTTAAGGCAATATATGTTGAGTCATTCCACATGGTTGATATCCAAGATGGATCCTATCAAGTATATTTTTGAAAAGCCTGCTCTTACTGGAAGGATAGCTCGATGGCAGATGCTATTGTCAGAATACAACATCACATATGTCACTCAGAAATCTGTCAAGGGGAGCACACTAGCAGAATACCTGGCTCATCAACCCCTTTGTGATTATCAACCAATGCAACCTGAATTTCCCGATGAGGGTATCATGGCCTTATTCGAAGAGAACAAAGAAGACCGAAACAAAAAAGCATGGACAGTGTTATTCGACGGAGCCTCGAATGTGATGGGGCATGGAATAGGGGCAGTGCTTATCTCCCCAGAGCGTCAGTATATACCAATGACGGCAAGGTTGTGTTTTAGCTGCACGAATAACATCGCTAAATATGAAGCCTGTGCCATGGGTATTCGAGCAGCAATTGAGTCTAAGGCAAAAATTCTGGATGTGTATGGAGATTCAGCTTTGGTCATCCATCAATTGAAAGGAGAATGGGAAACTAGGGATACAAAATTAATCCCCTACCAGGCTTACATAAAGGGATTAATGGAGTATTTCGATTCCATCACATTTAACCATATACCGCGAGAAGATAATCAGTTAGCAGACGCACTGGCTACCTTGTCATCAATGTTTGAGGTTGATCAAGATGCAGAATTACCAAGAATCGAAATGAAAAACCATGTAGAGCCAGCATATTGCCACTTCATCGAGGAGGAGTTAGACGTCAAACCTTGGTACTTTGATATCAAGCGTTATCTTAAAACCCGAGAATACCCTGAGAATGCGTCTGAAAACGATAAAAGAGCACTAAGAAGGTTGGCTGGCAGTTTTATCTTAAGTGGGGATGTTTTATACAAGAGAAACCATGACATGGTTCTCCTCAGATGTGTGGATGCAAAGGAAGCTGAGCTGATATTGAAAGAAGTGCACGAAGGTACATTTGGTACACACATGAATGGACATTCGATGGTTAGGAAGATCTTAAGAGCTGGTTATTTCTGGTTGACCATGGAAAACGATTGCTGCATACACGTAAGAAAGTGTGAGAAATGTCAGATATATGCAGATAATATCAATGTGCCGCCTGCAACCTTGAACGTGTTGTCTGCACCCTGGCCTTTTTCAATGTGGGGAATANATGTCATCGGAGCTATAGAGCCAAAAGCGTCATATGGGCATCGCTTCATACTAGTCGCAATCGACTACTTCACTAAGTGGGTTGAGGCTGCTTCATATGCCAACGTGACTAGAAAGGTTGTGACTAGATTCATAAAGAAGGAGTTGATCTGTAGGTATGGGCTACCTAACAAGATCATCACTGATAACGCTACCAACCTGAACAACCAGATGATGG
>NC_028361.1:19265061-19267614 GCF_000741045.1 Vigna radiata var. radiata
CAATTTGTTAGGTTCACCCCAATTCCTATGACTTACACTGAATTGTTACCTAACCTAGTCAAGAAGGGTCTGGTCGCCATTTGCCCGATGAAGCCTGTACAGCCGCCATACCCTAGGGGTTATGACGCAAATGCCAGGTGTAGTTATCATGCGGGTGGCGTTGGTCACTCGACCGAAGGATGCATGGCTCTCAAATACAAGGTTCAAGCTCTGATAGACTCGGGTTGGTTAAAGTTCCAAGAGGACCAGCCCAGCGTTGATACTAATCCATTGTCCGGGCACGGGAGTTCCTCAACGAATGCTGTCGAAGTTGAAAACCATGATCTGATAAGAGATGTAGGCAAAATCAGAAGTTCTAGGAGATTCATTTTTGAAGCTTTGTTGAAGAAGGGCCTAGTGAAAGGCGACTATGATATGGGTATAGCGTGCGCACTACATCCGGAGGCCGGGCACTCTATTGAGGAATGTAGGGAATTCGAGATTTTTCTACAGGACTTACTTGATAAAAATATGATGCAAGTGTGCCGCAAGGTCAGAGAGGAAGAAGTATTTGCACAAACTGGTGGAGAATCTGATGTGACTCTGCCCGAACCTTTGGTGATCCGTTTCACTAGGACCACCCCTACACTGGTAACTGAAGGAAATTCGTCTGTTGTCATCCGAGTGCCAACTCCTTTCCCTTATAAGAACGAGAAAGTCGTCCCATGGAGGTATGGGGCAACTGCATTAAATGAAGGAAAGGATGCAAGTCCGACTGTCGAAAACATATCAGGCATTGGTGGAATGACCAGAAGTGGTCAAATCTTTACACCACCAGAATTGGAGAGAGAAAGAGCCGACGATAGGGAAGCAACAATGACTGCAAAAGCAAAGGAGTTCTTGAAGGGGAAGAACGTGGAGGCCGAAGAGACCCCCGACAAAGAGGAGAAGAAGGAAATCTCCGAGGAAGAGGCTGGTGAATTCCTAAAGTTCATACAACAGAGTGAGTACAAAGTGGTGGAACAGTTGAACCGCATGCCTGCCCGGATCTCCTTGCTAGAATTACTCATGCATTCTGCCTCCCACCGAAAGTTATTGATGAAGATACTCAGTGAGGCTCATGTGGAGCAAGATATTTCTCTGAACAAGTTCGAGGGCATTGTTGGCAACATTGTTGCTAATAATTACCTCACCTTCACTGATGAGGAGATACCTGTTGAAGGAAGAGGTCATAACAAAGCCCTTCATGTCTCTGTGAAATGCTTGGATCATGTGATAGCACNTGTCTTAGTGGATAATGGATCCTCCCTGAACGTCATGCCAAAAGTAACCTTGGAGAAGCTACCCAGTGACGGAATGCATATGAAGCCAAGTTCTATGATTGTGAGAGCCTTTGATGGTAGTAAACGGGAAGTGATGGGAGAGGTAGAACTGCCAGTCCAAGTCGGTCCGTGTGTCTTTCAAGTAACATTCCAAGTCATGGACATCCTCCCGGCCTATAGTTGTCTGTTGGGTCGCCCATGGATCCATTCCGCGGGGGTTGTGCCTTCTATACACTACACCAAAAGTTGAAGTATATTATGGGAGACAAGCTGGTGATAGTGGCAGGAGAGGAGGATTTCCTAGTGAGCGGACCATCATCCACCCGTTATATTGAAGCAGCCGAGGAAGCTCTCGAGACAGCTTTCCAATCTCTGGAGATTGTGGGAAACACCTATGTGGAGCCATTCGCGGTCAACCCGCATCTGTCGCGTGCTTCTATCATGATGGCCAAGGTCATGCTAAAAGAAGGTTATTTGCATGGGAAAGGTTTGGGCAAGTATGGACAGGGGCGAGCATTCCCTCTGGAGGTCGTAGAGAACAAGAATAGGTATGGCCTGGGATACAAGCCCACCAAGGAGGACAGGAGAAGGCTGATAGAAGAAAGGAGAGAGCGCAGTCTGGCTCGAGTGGAAAGACGGGAGCCCAAGGTGGGAAGACTTCGTATCTGTGACCTTAAAGAGAGCTTTCGCAGCGCTGGTTGGGTTAACACTGGCCACATAGCAGCAGTGGGAGATGAAGATGGATAGGAAGGCTCCAGTTTCGTGTGGGCCTGCTCCTCGGATGCACGACTCGACAACTGGGAGATGCTGGATTTGCCTATGATGCCTAATTTGAATGAGATGTAATAACTTTAATTAATCCTATAGCTTTACCCGGGGCTTTAGGATTCATGACTTACGGGTTGACGCTTTTAGTTTGTTATGCTCAGTGCGATAATCAAAGTGTGTTTGTTTGTGTTTTATCATCATTTTGCATTCTTCATCGTTGTTTCGTTTATTTATTTCTTTTTCGCAAACTTAAATAATGCAGATATGGCAATGAGTGTTTTGAAAATAATTATGTCGATATTCCTGATTTTGGGCGCCCTGTCAATAATACGGAAGATGATTGTGATGATGACCCGGAACCCCCTCCTGAACTGTTAAGACTAGTGGAACAAGAGCGTAAGGAGATAAAACCTCATCAGGAAGATGTTGAAGTACTCAATCTGGGGGATGAGGATGAGGTAAAGGAGGTGAAGATCGGTACAAC
>NC_028361.1:19272044-19277100 GCF_000741045.1 Vigna radiata var. radiata
TTTTGAGCCATAAATTATATTTGTTTTCATCACCCTCGACAAGAATCAGTAGCACATCGATGTCAACCTAAAGGGTACATCAAGGGCATCCAGAACCAAGGAGAGAATTTCTGAAAAAAAAAAAAAAGAGGAGAAGGAAAAAGAAACGAAAAATAAAGTCTCAAAGAAGTACACAACAGAGACAACGAAGCAAGCGACCCAAAAAGGGAAAGAAAAGAAGATGAAAAAAAAACACCAAAGAAAAAAAAACACAATGAAAATAAAAGGATGCTCGAAGTTTCAAATCTCTAGGGATAGTTGACTCGACACCTTGCAAGTGGTTCTTGTTGAAACAATTTAACTGTCAAACACTTATTTGGGCCTTCATTTTCCGTTTCTTTCAAAACCCTATGACCTTTAGCTACGGTACAAGCCAATAAAAGTCCACGCTGACTGAAGACTGTTTGTCCTAATCTTTCTCATGAATTTAACCCTGAAACGAAATGATGCGGTGAATGACACAATCACTCAAAAAAAAAAACAAAAAAAAAAACAAAAACAAAAACAAAAACAAAAACAAAAAAAAGGAAAGAAAATGAAAACAAAGAAAAAAAGAGGAAAATGTGTGAAGTCTCCCCGTCAATCAAGAATCACCAAATTGGGGCAATCCTTCCTACTCGAACCTTTCCACCTCTCCTAATCAAGTTTACTATGCGCAACAAAATTGGGGCAGCCCTTGCGGGCCATGCATGTTTAGATACTAACAACACCTCCCAAGGTGAGAAAAATTCAAATGCTAATGTTGCTCACAGGTAATCATTCGACCATCTACCTTTCATACTCATCTCCTGCACCTTCTTAGGTTCAAGCTAGTTTGAATTGCAAAAAGCGTTAGAGGGAATTTGAACCCCTGGTTACGCTCTNTTCCTTTCATCAAGGAACCCACTCCTTCTTGACATTATTTTGATTGAATGCATTTCGAATGTACATCGCGTTTGACGACAACATTGACAACGGATTCNAAGCATAGAATTTTCAAAAGAAAAAAGAAGAGAGAGAAAAAGTGTAAGAAAGAGAAAGCGAGAGCAAAAGAAGAGAACGAAGCCAATGGCTCATATGCATTCATGCACCATCATGACATAACATCATCTCATAGAAAGCAAAGAAAATTGTTCAAAAACCCTTAAGGGGAAANCGAAGTTGTGAAAAAGGTTAACACGACCTTTATATCTAAATCTCTCCATTNTTTTGCTCAGTATTTACCAATGTTTCTTCAAAAACAATCTGAATCCTAGAGTTTCTTCTACGATAGCTCACCTCAAGGCACTCGTCGAGCCTATTGATCCTCATTTCGTTTATTCACAGGGTTAGTACACCCTTTCCACGAGGTTTGTACACCTCATTTCGTTATTCACAGGGTTAGTACACCCTTTCCACGAGGTTCGTACACCTCACATCATTCATTTACAGGGTTAGTACACCCTTTCCACGAGGTTCGTACACCTCATATCATTCATTCNACACCCTTTCCACGAGGTTCGTACACCTCATATCATTCATTCATAGGGTTAGTACACCCTTTCCACGAGGTTCGTACACCTCATATCATTCATTCTTAGGGTTCGTATACCCTCCACGAGGTTCGTACACCTCACATCATTCATTCATAGGGTTAGTACACCCTTTCCACGAGGTTCGTACACCTCATGTCATTCTTTCGTAGGGTTTGTACACCCTCCACGAGGTTTGTACACCTCATTTCGTTTATTCATAGGGCTAGTACACCCATTCCACGAGGTTCGTACACCTCATATCATTCATTCATAGGGTTAGTACACCCTTTCCACGAGGTTTGTACACCTCACATCCTTCATTCATAGGGTTCGTATACCCTCCACGAGGTTCGTACACCTCACATCATTTATGCATAGGGTTCGTATACCCTCCACGAGGTTCGTACATCTCGCTTCATTCGTTCGTAGGGTTCGTACACCCTCCACGAGGTTTGTACACCTCACATCATTCATTCATAGGGTTAGTATACTCTCCGCGAGGTTTGTACACCTGATTCCTCTCAAGCACAGTTTTGGTCCAGCGTTTCAAGCCCAGTCTTGTCTGGCGCCTCTAGTTTTTCTACGATTTCGACCCTCTGCTGGGCAATGGTCAATTTTTTAGTTTTCCTCTACGATTTCGACCCTCTGCTTGGCAATGGTTAATTTTATTACAATCTGTTATATTTTTCATAGAATTGGTTATTTTTCTGTTTTGTATTCGTCTTCTTTCATTTTGCCCCATCAAAAAAAATCCAGACGAAATTAGTATTTTCATCTTTACTTATCTTTTACTAAATAATATAAAGACATCACATTGTCATATTACCTAGTAAAATCTAAGTAAAGAGGGGCAGCTGTTAATACCCAATTTTGTCCGGATTATCTTTCTAATATTTTTGTTGTCACATATTCAACCCTTTTATTATTCATTCACCTATTTTCTTTTTTGTTTATTTTTATCACCTTCTTACTTATTTTTGTTTTATGGTAGTTATTTTATTTTAGTTTATCTTTTTTATTTTATTTATTTTACTTTTTCTTTTCAATGCTTATTTTCCTTTAGTTTTTATTTTATCCTATTCTCTTTTTTATTTCATTTTGTTTTTCCCTTTACAATTTTTAATTTTCGTTTTTTTTTTAAGTTTTATCTTTCTTATATTTTATCTTGTTTAAAAAAAAGAAAAAAAAAGAAAAAAAAAAAGCCATGTGTGCAAAACCACAAAGGAGAACGGTTTTTTGGTTCAGAGGAGACAAAGTGGTTTGGGGGGAACATGGCAGAGAGGTTTTGGGGGATTTGGCAGAGCAGAGAGCAAGAGAGAAAATCGTTACTGAAAAAGTGGCAGGCAGAGGTGGCCAAAAGAGAGCAACGATAACAGAGAGGGGGGAGAGCCCATAGTAAGAGGTTGGCATTTCTCATCCTTTTTTACAAAAGAGAATACGAGGCAGAAAGAGGTTCTTGGTTGCATCAAGCACAAGAGGCGTGAGAGTAATACTTGGTTGGAACCACGCNGAGGGAGGAGAAGGAGACCCATCGGACAAGCAAGGTTGGCATTGGCAATCGAGTCTTCAAGAGGTAAGTAATGGCTCCTTGTACTCTATGTTCTTGCCCTTGAATATCTTACTGTTGCATTGCCGCTATTGCTTGCTGTGTGATGTGTATGATCCTGTGACTTGAGTCCTTCCTTTTATCATTGTCCTTCTTTTATCATTGTCCTTGGTATCCTCTGTTTCTCCTTCGCCGCCTATGTTCAATGGGGTCAATAACCGAGCAAAAAAAACTAGCTCAACCTCTTCGAGTCATTCACCGACCCCATCACCATTTTCATCACACTCCTTTTAGCTACCGTATAGCTATCACTCTTCCCCCCGATGACACTAATGGCCAATCCACCATTGTCGTTTGACCTGCAACCGAAACAAAGCCAAGATTCAAAGCCAGCACCCAGAAAACATTACGTGATCACAACCGAAGAGTAAAATGTAGTTTCCTCTTTCAGTTTCTNGAATCAGAACAAGTTTTGTAGAATTTTTTTTTTCACAGAAAGTTGTCCCAAACTCTGATTCATCTCATCTGCAAAGAAAGGATAACCCAGTCTCCCTGAGTTGTGCACGGTGCTCCTCATCGNATTTCTCTTGGCCACAACGTCATCACTATTCTATTCTCTTCCAGACCTATANGTATAACCCCTAACCCAGGGGATACCACCACGGCTTCATCCACCATCACCTTCAAACCATTCCATTCACTCTTTAAAATCTCCACTCCTCGAACTTTTCCGTAACGCCATCACCCTCAATCAGCATTATGCAAAGTCACAAAAATAAAACCAATCAAAAAAAAAAGAAAAGAAGAAGAAGGAGCCAACCAAATATCCAAACACAAACCACAAGAACAAAGAACAGTTGTCAGCACCCACACACAATATCATACCATCATCAAACCGATTCCCCAACCCCATTCCAATTTCTTTTCGCTAAGGTAAATTTCCATATACCTTCACCAAAGCTAAACAGTTTTNACAATTTACACCCCCCTCATTGCTTCCAAATCCGATCACGGTCCTAAGGGAGAAGAAGAAATAGAGAAACGAGTGAGTTTTCCGATTGCAAGGTCCAGTGGCAGTGTGAGTGACGATTAGGGGTTGCAATGTTAGCAACCCTGTGAGGACGCAACCTTAGTCGCCGGCGATGTCGGGACTAGTGTGCTGCGGTGGCCGGCGGCGCTCTAGGGTAAAAAACCCCACCCCTGGGACGAGTCGCGAAGAGGAAGGGAGAGGGAGGCCGGCGATAAGGTCGCTGGCCGGACGTTGGTAGGTGCGCCAGCGTCGCTGGGGCTGATCGACTCCATGAACGGTGGCATGGTGACCGGTGATGGCGCGGTGGCTATCATGTGGAGACGAAGGTGTGGATGGAGTCGGTAGTTCGTTGCAGCGGCTGGCCGGAGGGAATCGCTGGCTGAGACGGTTGCTCCGGAGTTTGCTAGCCAAGAACGAGGAGGAAACCTTAGGGGCTGAGATGGTGGCCGGATTGGGAACTGAAGATTTGGGGATCACTTTGGTTCACATTAGAGGAATTGAATGAGAGCCCTTCTGAGGGTTTTGGGGGTCTGAAGAAACCNTAATGGGTTTAGGGTAATGGAATTGGGCCCCCTTTTGGGTCAAACAATTTATTTTCCTTATGCAGCCCTTATTTTCCTTTGCACCACCCCATTTACTTTTGGGCTTAGACCTGGTCCGGTTTCGAGTTCATTTTCCTTATGCAGCCTTTGTTTTCCTTTGCGCCATCCCATTTCCTTTCGGGCTTAGGCCCGGTCTAGTCTTAAGTCTAAATTTCTCTTGGCAGTTTTTTTTTTCCTTTCTAACACCCCTTTCTACTTGGGCTTAGACCCAACTTGTTCTCTTGTTTATTTAACTTGAATACCCTCATTTCCTCATTTTGACACCTTTTTTTTATTATTTATCTTTTATCTTAGTTTGTTTTTATTATCTACCCATTAAAAATGCTTTTTTTTCATAATACAAAAT